>NW_022589662.1:300000-468884 GCF_009834535.1 Camelus ferus | reverse complement strand
GGCGAAGAGGATACCCAAAAGACGTGTCTGTTTGTCTTACGAGTCACCCGCCACTTCTGCTGGGGGCTGTCCAGAGCGGGCTCGGGAGTAATTCTGCAGGGCGAGCCACGCTACCAACCTGGGGTGAGGGGCATGACCAGTGGCCTCCTGCCTCCCTGGCGCCCACACGCCCCCTCAGCATCCCCCACCAGCCCCGGTGCCCGAGGGAGCTGACGGTGGTGCCCACAGATTCCTTACGTTCACCTGAGTGAAATATACACGCTGCCAGAAGGAAACAGAATTTAGCAAGTTGGGTTGCAAATAATGGATGCAGCGCTGGGGTCCAGAGGGAGAGGTCTGAGACGAAGAATGTCCGTATGAGCAGCTAATACCCAGCTCGTTGCTGTGGTCCCTGTCCTCAGCTCACAGCTGGGGCCATGTCTGTACCCTCAGGCCCCCCTCGCCCTGCATCTGGCTGTCACAGGCGGACTGTGTAAGGAGCCCCGGAGAAGCACCTGTCCACCCCGGGCCGGCAGCGCATCAGGCCTCAGAGCCAGCACCTGCCTGTCCACCCTGCCACTCTGTCACCCGACAGCCTCGGCCCGGTGTGCTGGCCAAGTCCCAACAGGGCGAGAGCCACATCCCCCTCCTTTGCCACACATCACCACGGAAAGAAAGCCAGGGAAATGAGAATGCTAACACCACACCGAGGGCACGCAATAAAAAGAAAATTGTGCGACTGTCGCTGAGTAATTATATTTTCAGTGTGCAGTGGGACAGGCACTGATCTAATGCAAAAGACAATCAATTCAGTTGGTCCCAAATGAAAGTGTACGCTGTGTCCGCACACGCATAAACACACACACTCTTGGCAAACTCCCGGTTACCCCAGGATGCAGAACGTAACTGTTGATTTTGCCCCTTGGGGCTTTCCTCTGGGGCCGTCACTAATGATAGCGCCACCCCAGGAGACGAGTCCTGCTTCGAGGCCGTACCTGCCGCGCGCCCCTCCGACTCACCTTCGCGATCTGCACGCACCAGTTGAGCAAATGCTGGGACCCGATGTTGTCCTTGTGCTCGCGGACGTAGTCCAGGAGGCAGCCGAAGGGCATGAGCTGCGTGATGAGCTGCACCGTGGAGGTGAGGCAGATGCCCAGCAGGCGGCACACGTGAGGGTTGTCCACACTGGCCATCACGTAGGCTTCCTGCGTCAGAAGAGGAGACAGAGGGTCAGAGAGGCTCCCTGCGGTGGCTGATGGGGCGGCAGACGCATCGTTTCCAGGGGAAACAGCAGAACGCGATTTTGAGTTTGGAAGCATGTGCTTGTGGAGGACAAGGTGCACGTGGTGCAGGGGACAGGCACGCCGGGGCTCCCAGGTGATCTGTGGGTGACACCCTCTGGGTGGATGTGGGGGCCGCTTCGCAGAGAGACCAAGGCAGCCTCGCCACCGGCAGAGTGTGGGTTGAAAACCACGTTTGGGCACTGCACAATCCTCACAAAGGACTCCACTTCAAGGTCAAAAATGCTAGCAGGGCCAGTGGGAATTTGCATTTGGCCCTGCACCCTGATGCCGAGGTGCCCACCAGCTCTGGAACCCTCGCCCCGGGTGCCGTGGGGGGCGAAGGTGACAACTCCTGGAGGGACCACAGGGGCCTCTGCCACACGCAGCAGAGAAGCCTTTTCGGTGGCCTGGCTTCCAACTCTGCAATGGACAGAAGACATTAAACATCTACGGAGATGACAGACTCTGAGAGATGCCAGGATTCGTCTGAAAGGGTGGTCTGTGTGGCCCCTTCCTCAGTCTTGGGATGGGAGAACCATGCTGCTTGGCAAAACCCGCCCCCCGCCCCTGTCACCCCTGCAAACCCAGGGGCTGACACAGGCCCACGACTACAGACGTCATTCTGACCCTCCTGCCAGTCTCGGGTGGAGGAAACTGATTCCATCTTCAACCCCGCACACCACCGGGCCTCTATTTTGTCCAACTGGGAATTAGGGAATCCTTTCTTTCAACCCATCAATTCCATCTCTTTCCCCTTAGGATTCAAAGGGTGGTGGCCAATTTATAGCCGATGCCAAAGGGATCACCGGGTCTCCAGGGGAAAAGTGCGGATGCTCCTTGGCCCGTCTCACCGCTGCGGGGTGGCTGGGGTGTGGGCTGTGTGTGCAGAAGCAGGTGCAGCCGGGGCCCGGAAAAGGCACCACAGGGCCCGGAGGTGACAGTGTGGACAGAGCAGACAGGTGGCGGGGCCGGGGGCGAGGGGCGCACGGACAGACTCCTGATCACAAATGTGACGATGCTGTTTCTGGCCTTAACTCTTCCCCTGGCCTCGCTGTTCCCGGGGAAGCTGTGCATCCGCCTCTCCTCCCGCAGGCTTCTCTGGTCCTCCTGCTCAGGCCCTCGCCGGCCCACGGACGCCCTTCCACCTTCTCTTTCCCTGATGGACCCCAGATCTGGCATCTTGTAGTTCCTCGGGTAAGCAGACTTAGCATTGCCTGCAAACTTGTCAGCTGACTCCCTGGGCCCCTCCGGGTGCCACGTGAGACGCAGGGAGGTGGGGCTTACTTACTGCCTCAACTTCCCACACCTGCTCCCGCCGCCTCGGCCCGGGCGGGGAGCACTCTGGTCCAAGGGCCTGGACCTTCCCTTCTTCGGCCACTCCCGGGGTGTCTAACACACCTCTGGGCACGTAGAAACCTCAGAAACGTCACAGCGGAAATACACTGAAATCCCACAAAGCCAGAAATTCAAAGCAATCAGAGACCCTGCCTCTCTCTCTCTCACAGGAGAAATCCCCCAGCTCTGGTGTCTCTTGTCTGGATGCTTCCCCGAGTGCGGGTGGGCGGGCGGCCTCTCTCCTCTTCTGCGTTGGAATCATTGAAATTATTTAACATTTATGGGCGTTCAGGAAGCCCTGAGTCTTCGAGAAGGGCTATTTATAAAAAGTTAGGCCTGGAACAGCCTTGCAAGTGGTTTCCTCTGAAACCATTATTCATCTCAAGAGGAAACTGAGGCCCAGGGAACTGGAGGGAGATCACAATTCTGACACCGGGGTCTCCGCCCCTCCGGGCTCACCCCCCTCGCCCGTGACGCCTTGCTGGGTGTTCTGGTGGCTGATGGGCCACCAGAGAGCTCTAGACCTTAGGACACACACAGAGAACGTGTGTCAACCTGTTCCGCACCCTCTTTCCCTTGCCTGCCCTAAACTGAAACTGGAAAAGTCTGCGGAAACAGTAACAGGCCGTGCGATTGCCAGAAAAGCCCAGATCATGTCTCTGCTTGAGTCTGGGAAACCGTACAACCATAACACAGGAGAAATCCTCGGGCTGTTCCGATTTTCTCAAGATCTGCTTGAGATTTGGAAACTTCTGAGCGGCCCATCAGCTGGGGGGCCGTGAGGGGCTGCCCTGGACCTGGGAATCGGGGAGCAGAGCTCGGGCCGTGGGCATCGGGCCACACAGGGCCCGCCGGAGCCCTGCCAGGTCCCCGAACCTATTAAAATTTGGTTGAGCATCAGAAGTAGGTCATCCCTTCTGCACCCCGAAACCCAGGCACGATCGGGGGGTGCTGTCTGGTCATGCGTCCTGTTGAGCGTGTGCGGGAGTCCAAGCGAGCCTTGTTCTTAGTTATTTATCTTGGAATCTCAAAGGCGCACCGTGACCTCCAGCAAGAATGCCTGGTATTTCCCCAGAGGGGCGCGCAGCCCGGCAGGCAGAGCCCACGCTCAAGGCGGGGGGGGGGGTGTCCCAAGGCTGAGGTCAGAGGCCAGAGTCACAAGGCGCGAGAGCCGCGAGGCTCGGTGGCCTTGAGAGTCCAACTCATTTAGTCCAACTCTATTTCACGTGAGGAACTGGGGGAAAAGATTCCACCGGGTTTTAAACTCCTTCAGAAGAGGCGTTTGTCCACCTTGAGAGGTGCCTCTGCATTGCACAAACTTTACCAGTTAACTAAGCCGCTCCGGATGGGATGGATGGACCTCAGCGCTGGCCTGGGTTCAGGAACAAGAGTCAGGGTCCCGGGAGCCGGTTCCCAGTGCGTGTGAGTGTTTCAAGGCACGAGCTCAGACCCACTGGGCTGCCCTGGCCCGGGATTAACTGGCTTTTCAACTCCTTGTTGAGACTGGCCCTCGGGGGGCCGGCTTCTGGGGCAGCTCCCCCCCACCCCACAGGGGCATCGGGAGCCACAAGGGGGGCCTCAGGCTGCCGGCGCTCACGGAGCTGCCACGACAGGGGTGTGAGAGGAGACAGAGACCAGGGGTGGACAGGACACAAAAACAACAGAGGGGAGACAGACAGGGGGGCAGGACAGAGACAGCAGAAGGCAGAACAGGAAGTCTGAACTTTGGAAAGTCTCCCCTTCCTCTCCCTTCCACCCCACCCCTGCCCCCACAGAAGCAGATTTCCTCCAGTCTGAGGGGTCCCGGAGGGCCCTCTGCATTGAGACTCTGTCCTTCCCCAGAGCCCAGCATCTGTCTTCCAAACCGCCCTCAACTCTGCGCAGCAGATGCTGAAATTTCACATCTCAGCGTCGTCCACTGGAAGTGGCCAGGATGCCTTAAACGAGTGAAAAGTGAATTTCGGGAAGCAAATCGTGCAAAACGGATTTCCTTCTGAGTAGCGCAGGTGAACAACGTAGAAGGATGTAAGTGAAGGGACTTTGCAAACTGACTGTTCGCTGTACTTTGTGGGGTTGTGGAAACAGGAGCTGCACAGTTTGTCAACAGCCTCCACCTTAACACATAAACCGTTACAATGAAAGGTAACTTGGTTTGATGAGTATTTCATTAAGGTGTCAGAGTTTCTGTCACACTGTATTAATGCGTCATCTTTTGTGCAGAAAGTACTGGGGAGAGACTTTCCTGCTGCAGTGAAGTCAGGGGAGGCTGCCTGGAGGAAACTGGAGGTGTAGAGGGTTTACCCTGGGAAACTCACTGCATCTGGACACGTTTTAAATAAGCCCCATGTTGAAATATATTCAAGATCTTGTAGTGGCTCACGGTGAAAGAGAATATGAAAAGGAATATATGTACAGTTCACGTGTGACTGAAGCACGGCGCTGTGCACCAGAAATGGACGCAGCGTTGTAAACTGACTATAACTCAGTTAAAAAAAAAGGTCCATGTTGGCTTTGCTTACCACACATTTTGTGGGTTAGCTACAAGAGTGAAGATTATTGCATTTGACTTTTTCTTCCTGGTTTTAAGATGAACTAAGTTCTCTAGATTTCTGAGTCAGTAAAAGCAGTCATTTTTCTTTCCTTTCTTTCTTTCTTTTTTTTTTTTTTTTTTTGGACTGTTTCCCTAACTCACTGCTGAGCCCCTCCTACCTCCTCTTTCTCTGGCTCTGCCTTGGGACGTCCACCCACAGCAAGCAGAGGCCAGTGATGTCAACCCGGGACCCTGAGGGTGGGATCTTGCAGTGGGTTCTGCCAGACTCCAGGGATGGCCCCCTTTTCATCCAGCCTCTTTCTAAGAGTGCACAGTGAGGGTCCAGAGAAGGTGGACAAAGTTCAGCAGAATCGAAAGGGAAAACACATAACAATGATCTTGTAGAATATTTCCAAGACTCACAGCCATCAGCAGACACTGGAAATAACATTTAGTTACTCTGAGAGAAAGCACGGAAGGTGAGTAACACCACATGGTTAATCCGAGGCACCTTTAAAAACCCATTTCACAGATGAGATAAGTTGTGGCACAAAATGAGCAGGCGTTTCAAGAGTCAGAAGGAACCAGGGCTGGAGACCTACCCCAGCCACGTGATCCCTCCCCTTCTCCATCCAGAGCCCGCCGAGCACAACTTTACCCCCACAGGCTCACTGGGAGCAGGTGGAAAGCCACTAGCGGGCAGGCAGCCCCTGGTGGATGCCAGGGGACAGCAAATTTCCATCGTTTTTGGGGGCGATAATTCAATGGAAGAGGGGGTGTCCTCCCCGTGAGACGGAATTACACCAACTTCAGCAACAAGGGAAGAAGACGGGAGCAGTGACCACTGAGAATGTGGTGGTGGCAAAAGCCTGAAACAGAGCAACGTGCCGCCAGCCACGGGACAGCCAGAGAGCAAAAAGCAGAAACTCACGTCCAGGATTTCCTTGTTGGCTTTCGGAGACGTGGCTTCTCTCAACTCCTTGATCGCGACTGGAATTTTAACCTTCTCGCCTTCTGGGATCCAGAGTCCCTAAGACGAAGAGAGGGGGAGACGCTGGCTGGCAATCGTCACACAGGCACCGTGGGACGCGTGGGCTGGCGAGGAGCCCAGCACAGCCGGTGCCGAGAGTCACGACACATCAGTATCTCTTTACCCATCCTGTTCCTGGGACCAGAGTTGTTACATTAACCATGTCACTTTGTCCAGAATTCTGAGACACTGGGTCCAGGACGATCTGAAATCTGAATTTAGGCAAAGAGGATGTAGAAAAAGAAATGACGAGGAAGCTGCTCTGAGCTGGGCTTTATTCCCACGCTGTCCTGCGGTGATGAGTGGCCGTCTTTCAGCCTCACGTGTGCCACCAGCCCGCGAGCTGTGGTCCCTGAAAATGTTTGTGCCTGAGTACAGGTCTCAGCGGACCACTTACTTGTCACCGTAACAGACTTCCTCTAGACAACTTGGGGGAAATACTGGCGCTTCCCAAACTCTCAGTGGCATAAAGACCATGATAAAGACCTCGGCCGAGGGGGGCCCCCCCAAGAGCCGGGCCCCGAAGCCTCGGTGCGCGGGGGGCTCACCTTGTACACTGTGCCGAATGCTCCGGAGCCCAGCACCTTGACCTTTTTGAATTCTGTTTCCTTCAGGATCCTCAAGAGAGCTTGGTTGGGCGCTTCTCCGCTGGGTGTCAGAGGCTCGACCAGCTGGGAGGGACAGGGGAAGAGCTGAGGCCACCAGCCGCGGGAGGGCTGTCGGGTCCAGATGTGCCGTGGCCCCCGTGCACGGGTGCCTGGGCACCGAGGACGGCCCTGCTCGCTCAGGAGACGGGGCCACCTGCTCTAACGTCGTGAGAGGCTTGGCAGGATGGGGCCCGACCCCGGCTGCAGGCCTCCGTGAACCCAGCAGCTCCGCTGCTCCAAGTGTGATTTCCATTCCTGTCTCCAGGCCAATTAGCTGGACTGAGAAAACCTGGGTGAGGATAGTGGTGTGTGGTGGTCGTGACTCCCTCACATGCCAGCGCCGTGATGCTCCGAGCTGCCATGGTGGGGGGAGGTGTGGGGTCCCTCCTCCCAGGGACCCGGCCTCCGACACATGGGGGAACACGGATGCTGGCAGAGGACCCTTTCGTGGGAATCATAGAGTCAGGGATAACGCTGGTCACAGACAGCGCTCAAAAAGCAGCAGCCGCTGGTGTAGACGGTGGCATATTCCCAAATTAACATCTCCGGAACCACAGGGCCTTCACAGAAACAGCAGGTGTCTGTGCCCCAGCCTTCCTCCTCGCCGGGGCCGTGCTGGGGGGCAGGGGGGCGAACGGGGGGCACCGTACTGAACACCGGCGGCCACAGCCCTGTATCTTGCAGGACTCAACCCAGAAACAGCTGCGTTTCCCTGCATCCACGTACCAAAATGTACATGTGATGGTCATAACTGGACATTCAGAGGTTCTTTCTGTTTTTTTTTTTAAATTGCAATTAACAAAGTGTAATAATATGATGACATTTAAAATGCAAGCTTGCACCTGCCATTCCCCCCTGGGGGGTGGGGGCCTTGCTCCCCGTGGGGGGAGGGAGGGGGAAGGGGGAATGGGGAGGAGGGGTAGGGGGAGGAAGAGGAGGGAGGGGGAGGAGGAGGGAGGGGGAGGGGCTAGGGATGGGGAGGGGCGCCCCCGACTGCGCACGCGCTCACCTCGCGCTCCTGCAGCAGCCGGCGCAGCGTGCGCTTGCGGACAATGTGGCGTCTGCGCAGGAAGAGGCCGACCCCCAGGGCCAGCACCACGACCATCAGGAGGCCCCCCACGATCCCGGTGGCGATGGACGGAATCTTGGGCCTGGAAGGAGGGGGAGACGCACAGGGTGGGTGGGGTCTGCGGGCAGACTCTGTTTCACGTGGTTTCCCGCGTGGTCTGACGCTGTGGCATCGTTTAAAACCATCTCAGAAAAGTGGGATAGGGCGCGGATGCTGAAGGAGAGAAGGCGCACACTGGGGGACCAGTCCTAGGGCAGGGGTTCCGGCTTTTCCACTGTGGGAGCCTCCCTAATCCGCTTTTTCACGTTTGTAAAACTGAGGTGGCATTTGGACTTCTCCAGATAATGATTATATTTTCATCCGCAGATAAAGAAGGCAAATAATTGGAAAAAACTGACTTCAGCCATACTTTTCATATGAATTTGTGTCTCCGTGCATTTCCAGTGTGGCACTCCACACACACACACACACACACGCACATGAGAGGCGTGGTGTCTACTGGCCAGGCTGGATGGAGGGACCCTTCCAAAAATGTTGGGACTTCTGAAGGGCCCCTTGGCTCTCAAGGTGGGACCACAGGCATGTGAAATACTGTAGGGGTGACTTGGAGGCGGCGAGGCCTCGCAGGATTCTGACACACAGCACACTGCTGGCCTGGACGAATGATGTCGCCAGGCAGCCGCAAACCTCTCCAGTCCTCCCCTCCCTCCCACGGAGCTCGGGGGAACAAACCCTCAAAACTCTGGTTCTCTCTGGGGAAAGAACCATCTGAATTGGCAGATTTCTGAATTTTGAATCTTTACAAAGCTGTTCTTCTTAAGCATCTGTGCCATCTGAGGTTCTGGTAAACTTTATTTTTTTCAGGTAGAAATGTTAACATTAAAGATTAAATTACTAGCACCATTTGCATACACAAATGTGCCAGCATCCTTACAAATTTCTCCTAAGTGGGTCAAGCGTACGTCACGTAAATAGGATTTACGACACTTTCTTCTTAGCGAGTGCAAAAGTCATCTCCTGAGTTACCCTGTCTCCCCAATGAATGCAGTTTGAATTAATGGGTTTTAACCATTTTGAAGGGAGCACTGGAAGCTATTAAAGACGAATCTGTACAGAGTTACGCGTTCCGTGGATAGGAAAGGCGAGCGAGTGAGTGAAAAGAGGAAGAAAAAGTTGAAAGGAGTAAATACAACAAAAGAACGGTCATCGGCTGGTTTCAAGGTGGGATGAGGTGGACATCGCCATCACTAAGACATTGACTGTAGGATGAAGACTGGACGGAGCTCGCTGGTGTCCTCATAAAAGGAAATCCTTATCTTTGGGAAACCGCCCTATTTGTTTTTACTGTTTTTCACTTGAAGGCGGGAGGGATGGTGAGCTGACTGACCTTGAGGAAGATTGCTGGGGGAAGGAATTTGGTAAATATTACTAGAAATGGCAGGAGGTGCCTGGAAGTTTGGCTAGTGTTCTGGGAGGGACGTGAGGAAAGGCTGGTGCGTGGCTTGTGTTATATCATTCCGATTCCTCGACCAACATTATTATTGGTGACACCACTGTTTCCTGGTGAGTCTGAGCAGGAATTCTCATTTCTGCTTGTCTCAGTGCAGCATTTCAGGCAATGATGACAAATCGATCACAACTGAAATGCTAAAGGAAGCCACGGGAGCTTTGTCATTGAACCCAGAAAGCTCACCAAAACCCAGGTTTGTCGTAAGGCCACCTGGGTCAGTGAGGAAAAAGAAGAGACATTGGAAGAGGAGAAGGAGCCAGCAAAACTTGGTGACCCCAGAAGTCAGAGGTGGGCTGCAGACAAAGAGGAGCTGGGCAGTGAGGACCAGCGCCCCAGGACTCAGGCCCCGGGTCTCCCACCGAAGCACAGCCAGCAGTGTGCAGGGGGGTCTCCCAGGGGTGCCCAGGCTGGCCCAGGGGAGGGGCGAGGACCTGCCAAGGCAGAGGGCAGCCGGAAAAGTGGGGAAGCATGACCTTCACCGGGGGTCCCTTTGTTCATTTCTGGTCAGAGCCCAGCCACTTACCTGTTCTCTGCACAGCCTTTGAGACCTGGCCCGGCACAGCTGTGGGGATTGAAAACGAGAAATACACGTCTCGATCATTTCACTTTTTTAGCATTGTTTCTTCTCGGAAAATTCTTATTAACTTGTAAGGCATCCTGGGTCAAATGACTTTCATCAGAATCACAGTGCATCTCAATGCTGGTTCATCATTTACTTATTATTCATGGATTCATTTGCTCATTCACTCAGCAAGTGTGTTTGAGTGACAGGGGTTGTTCTAACACTGGACAGAGTAGACGGTTTGTGGTCTTCATTACGGAAAGGTTCTCGGCTCTTCTGATACAGGTGACAGCTGTCTGACAGCTGGCTCTGGAACGTCCATGCGGGCGGGGAGCAGAGGGGGCCGAGGCTAGAACCATCTCCTGGGCCATACTGATTAGGGAGCTGGGGGGTAGGGGGACAAGTGAAGACATGTGTGCTAGGAAATCGGGGTGATGATTGCAGACCCAGAAAGCCAGGAGCAGGAGCGGGCTTGGTTTGCTTTCACACACCTGAAATGTACACGAAGCCGAGACACCATTTCTCTTAACGTGACCCCTCAGCAGTGGGGCTCCCTTCTACGGGCGAGACCACCATCTGTTACTTTGATTACAGGATGGTGGTTGACAAGGCAGAATAAATTGGCTCTGAAGGACTGCAACATTTGTCATTGTGAACACCGAGAAGAAAATGAAATTTTCCCATTAAACGGAAGAGACGGGCACTCATGGCTGGAGAAAGATGAAGCGTGCACTTCACATACGTGAAGGGACAGGCGCTCGGTGGGGGGGCACACACTGGCAACGGGGTCTCTTCCTTTTCTATTTCATTAAAAGGGCTCTGATCGCTGGTCCTCTTGGTTTGGAGGGTCTGAGACCTCTTTCTGTGCAGTCAGAAGATGCGGTCCCAGCCCTGCAAGTGTTGGGGGGCCTTCATCCCTCCCCAGGGTTGTTCAGGCAGTGGAACACCCGGGAGCTCTCCTTTTTTCCACAGTCTGTTAGCTCCTAGGAAAACCCAAATCGTCAAAGACGAAAAACACTCGCTAATGGCTGACCATGGATAAAACTGAACCGTATTCGAAATACCCTTTCTGTCTAGTGTTTTTTCCCCCATAATGCCTGTCTGTGTCCAGACTGGAACAGAATGGGAACACTAGGCCGGGCGGACTGCCTAAATCGCAAACTGGAATTGCAAATTTGGGGTGAGAAGCAGGGTTTTGTGCAGCCTGGGACACTTGTGGGATTGCCAGCGAGAAGCTCCTGATGGGTGAGATGCTCATGGGGAAGGCTGGGCCGGTTTATATTTGGAGAGATGACTGGCTGGGACAGTCACAGCACAGGGACCACACAGGGGGGAGATTTGAGCACCAGCAGATTAGAGGTCCTCGGGAAAGCTGAGGGCACCGTGTGTAACTCTGCAGAAGTGACCGCTGAACACCAAACAAAGAGGCCATATCCCACTGTCGTTTAATTTTATCAGAAAAATTACTCCTTGTCTTCCCACTTGACTTTTTCTTTTTTGTCACATGTAATTAAAGCAGGCAAAATTTCATATTATTTAGTTAATCGGCATAAAACTTCAAAGAAGCCTTCCTCTCATGATTTCCTACGAAAATGTGGCCCCATTTAAAAATGGATTTGCTCCTGAAGGGGCAAAACCCACAAAGGGCCAGCAAGACCTCCCAGGCAGGGCCACTGCCTTCCTGCTTTTGCGCTTCTGAAAAACAGCTTGCTTCCAGGAAAACGAAACTTAACCCCTAAAATTCCACGGGTTCCCAAAAGCTCGCTCCTGATTGGTCCATTTCTAATACCTCATTTGCATTTACCCCTAAAATTCCATTGGTTCCTGAAAGCTCACTCCTGATTGGTCCATTTCTAACACCTCATTTGCATATGGCATGAACATAATCGAAACCTAAAACCCTATAAAAGCCTGTGTAAACCTACAGGCGGGGTCCAGAGCTTGGAGTGTTAACTCCTCTGGGCCTGCCAGTGTAATAAACCTGAGTTCTCCAGCCCTCTGAGTGTCGCTTGGTTTCCTGATGGGATTCAGGTTTCTACAACACTCCAAGTCCCTGACTCGTTTTCTAGGGCAACCACCCCAGCCACGCGGGAAGGGCATGGCTTCTGGAAGCAAGCTTGCTCCCAGGTCACAGCTGGGGTCTGGCGCTGCCGGCTAAGAGCCTTTCTAAGTGTCCCTTTAACAATACAGGTCGAGGAGGCACTCCGTCCACTCTGAGACATCGACGAGGCAGTGTATTTGACAATGCCGTGCACAACACAGATACACGGTAAAAGAAATGTTTTCTTATCTTCCCTTACCCCCATCAACATTTCTCCATATTTTAAAAATTAAATCCATTTCTATTACTGAATTCCTATGGAGGAAGATATAGCCAGTAATAAGAATACATAAAACTGGGGTTTTTTACTGATGACATGTTCAAGACATACCAATGTATAAACACATTTATTTCCAAAAGATAGAGAAAGGAGGAAAGATGTATTTATTTTATATAGGGGGTATAATTCTCATTTAGAGAATCTGTCCCCAAATTGCTCATTTTTGTGGAATATGAAAAAAATTGATTAACTGAAAAACTAGCAAGGTACAGTTCATACTGTGCTTTGTAGAATTTGCAAATTGGTCAATATAACCAGCATGCTGATCCATCCAAAGGGAAAATATGAAAAAAATCTTAAAGTTGCTACGAAGGAGGTGTTTGGTAAAATTCAAAATCTATTCTAGATTTAAAAAAATAGTTTTAAAAGTAGGAATACATGACTGTTTCTTTAACACGTTAATAAGGATCTAACTAACAGCAAATATTGTTCTTACCGGTGGTTCATCACAGCCACTCCCACCTCCATCAGATATAAAATCCTGCCGTCCACTACTACTGCATCTGGTGTTATTCTAGAAATTCTGGCCCTTGTAATATGATTTTGTTATAGACAAGAGCAAATCTGACTCCATATGTGATCTGTTCCTTTAGCTTTAACCACTGTGCCCTGTTTCCTAGGCTCAGTCTTGCTGGCTCTGCATTCATGTAAAAATAACAAAGTTGCAGAGTAGAGAATAACCTTTGTTTTTTTGGAGGTTGACCTGACCCATGCGGACAGCTGCAGGAACAAAGGATTCCTGCACCAAGAAGTTTGCAGCAACCAACCACACCCCCTCTGCTGGTTTTTTTTTTTTTTTTTTTGTATAAAAGGAGCCTGTGTTCTGACTGGAGCAGGATGGTTTTGCAAGACATTAGCCTGCCATCCTCTCGATCTGCTGGCTTTCCGAATAAAGCCGCTATTCCTTGCCCCAACACCTCGTCTCCCGATTTACTGGCCTGTTGTGGGGCGAGCAGAATGAGTTTGGACTCGGTAACAATCTGAAACTTTTGGGAAAGAGATGAAGATCGCATTATTGGAGATGATATGGAGTCTCTTCCTGGAAAACTCCAAACCATGAACTGAAGCACCAATTTCACGGGGGAGGGTGTAGCTCAAGTGACAGAGCACGTGCTTAGCACGCATGAGGTCCTGGGTTCAATCCCCAGTCCCTCCTGAATAAAGAAATTCTAAAAAGTACAAAATAAAACACTAATTTCAAAGGGAATTCAGTACAGACCAGCAATATGAGATGAATATATGCTCGCGTCAAAAAAATCAAAAGCTATCATATATCAGAAATAATAAATTAGAACATGTACCAGGAAACGAGCCATTTCACAACAGCAAAAATAAATGCAAAAGATTTAGACAGAACATGAAAGAACAAAACTGTAAAAGTTTATTGAAATCTAAAAAAGGAGTATCTGACTATAGGAAGAAAGGATCACTTCCTGACGGGGGATATAAAATATTGTAAAACCGTCAGCCCTACTCAAATTAAATCATTGGCTTCAGATTTTGTTTGTTTTTGTTTCTTTTGGCGGTCCACTTGGTAAACTGTTCAAGATCACTTGGAACTCACAGATAGATCAGACTAAAATTAGAGGGAGAAGACAGGCATGTGCAGACCACAGAGGAGACTGCAGACTTCCCACATGTTGGCTGAGGACTTACTCTTCAGTCACCTGGGACTGACACTCCTGGACCCCAGGGCCATGGAGTGACGGGGCCCTTCCATGTACCCCCGGGGCGGCCGAAACTTACGAAGGTGAAATGATGGAGGCTGACCAGGTACCAGTCATTCCTAAATCCTTGAGTCTAGGCCCAGGGTTCTTCCATGGAAATGCAATTAAAAAAAATTTTGTTTTGGAAAAACTTAGGACAGACTTGTAAAACTTTCAAAACTCCTGATTTTTAGAAGTCTAATGGGAAGGTTCTGCGTCTCTCAAGAACACTAATATCATCATCACCATCACCACCATTATTACCACCTCATCACCAGCTCCGCCACCACCATCAGTGCCATCATGGATTGAGCGCTCGTGTGTTTCCAGGCACTATTTTAAGAACATTATCCATATTCACTCAAGACCACAAAAATCCTGGTATAGCTACGCAGCATTAGTATCTTAATTGACAGATGACGAAAGGGAAGCACAGAGAGGTTAAGACACTTGCCCAAGGCCACACAGCTAAGAATCTGCAAGATTAGGAAGTACTCTGCTCTGCATTTTCCTTTCCAGGCCCAGAGCTTCCTCCACTCACCCATAGGTGCAGTTGGGGTGGCAAAGGTGACACACGTGACTGGCATCCGCAAACTTCCAGACCAGGGTGCCATTCTCGCCCGCGATGCCGGCGGGGCAGGTCTTCACGCAGTTAGGGCCATCGATGTAGTGGGCACACTTTACACAGCTGCTCGGTCCCTGCACCGAGGTGGGAAAACCACGGCATAAATCAGACATTTATTTATGTCTCTTCTTTTTCCTTTTTATTTCTTGTAAGTGTAAGTTTCCAATTTCAACGAGGTCTAAAATATACAAGTCAGGGCCATGACTGTATGAACGAATATTTAAAGGAAGCTCATATTTCAGAATCATCCTACTGTTTTTGTGGAACACCCAAAGCAATGATTGTTTTTTTTTTTTTATAGTAACTGGATTTAACAATAATATAATTCTAATGAACAAGTTAAATTGGGGAATCTCTAAATTTTGGAATCCCAGTATTCACTGACTGCAAACAAGTATGCCCCACATCTGTAACCAATTAACTCAGATGTGTACGTTTAATGTATTGACCGTCACGTTTCCACAGTTCTGAAATGGCTGTCAGACCATGAGAAGACACTTCTTCAGGCTCCTGCTCGAAACCAACAGCTCCAGCAAACTGCTGCCCTTGATTCAGGGCCAAATGTCTCTTTCTTTTATAGAATGGAACTCACTTTTTATTTAGAATACCTCTCGTGAAAAGAGTCAGTGTAGACGGTCTTAAAGAGGACAAGTTCTTTGTGACTGTGCTTGCTTGATGGGACCACCGCTAACAACTTCGAATTAAGTCTTCCTTTAACATATGACCCAGGAATCCCGCTCCTGGGCATGTATCCAGAAGGAATCCTAATTCAAAAAGACACCTGCACCCCAGTGTTCACAGCAGCCCTATTTACAACAGCCAAGACATGGAAACAGCCTAAATGTCCAACAACAGATGACTGGATAAAGATGTGGTATATTTATACAATGGAATACTACTCAGCCATAAAAACTGACAACATAACGCCATTTGCAGCAACCTGGATGTCCCTGGAGAATGGCATTCTAAGTGAAGTAAGCCAGAAAGAGATAGAAAAATACCGTATGAGATCACTCATATGTGAAATCTACAAAATAAAAAAATAAAGAAAAGGAAAAGACAAAATTGTACTCTGCACTGGAAATTGACATAACATTGTAAACTGACTATAACTCAATAAAATAAAAAAAAAAAAGAATTAAGTCTTCCTGACTTTAAATGTGTAGAATATATAAAAACATAAAAGAAAGTGTATTAAGTGCTTTACTTTATTGCATTTTACCAATTACTTAACTTCTCTGATGAAAAGTTAACCCAATTATCAACCAGAAAACCAGTGGTGTACTTTGTAACTGGCTACTTCAAAACCGGTCTGTCATTCTGCGCGATTTAGAGAATTTCGGAAAAACCTTTCCTTAGTAGACTGAGGTATGGCTCTTGAAGCTCAAATCCAAACAGAGCTCCTTACATAGATAATATTGAGAATAAACAACCTCAGGACATTGGTGTGGGAGGGACCTGAATTCTTGCCTGAAAGATCATTACCGAACACGCAGATTTGAAATTGAATTTTGAAATTTTTTTCTGTGCACTTAAAACTCTTCAAATCATTCGAAACTAATGCTAAATAAGAATCTGGCGGTATTTGATTTAAAGCACTGATGATGGATGTCAGGAGCGGTGAGAGCTGGATATCTGGGTGCCCGGCCCGCATGGGCTGCCCTGTTCTGTACTATGAAAGCGGGCACCCCCACGTGGGTCTGGGGGTTGGACAGGAAAGGTGAGTGTTCACGCCAGGCAGGCATGGCCCCTTGTCAGCTGTGAGACAGCACGGCCTCAAGTCTGGAAAGTGGGCTGGATGGCTGTCCTGGCCACTGCAGGGTGACATGGGGCCACCACGTGGTTCTACCGTGGACGTGGGAGTGGGTAACAAAAACGTGGTCCTTACGCGTCCCGTGCAGGTGACGTTCATGGCCTGGGGCAGGCACTCCGGGTGGCACTGCACACACTCTGAGTTCTCCACGAATTCCCTGGGCTCTCTGATGGGAGGAAGACGAGGAACTGGTCAGTGCCACCCCCACAGATCCCTGCTTCAGAACGCTGTCTGAGGTCAAGTGTCAAAGTCCAGGTGACACAAAACACCTCTCTCAGAAATTCAAAACAATTTTAGGTAATAGTAAAGCTGTCGGGAAGGAAGGACTGTATTGCAATATAATACACTGACTATCAACTGAGTCTCTGACCTTCTCCTGGAACAAACACATAAGCTGCATTTATAATCAAAACATCTCCCCTGCGTTTTTCCTACAGGCACGGTTTTTGCATGTTAGGTAAGCAAGCCAACAAATAAAAAACCCCAAAAACAGTCCTTAAGAGACATCCCCTCCGAAACCCAAGATGCATGGATATTTCAGTTGGGCTGCAAAGAGTTAGTAACTGGGGACTAATGTCTGGGAACAAGAAAGAGCTGTTAAAATTTCCTCGGTGGCTATTACTGCAAACAGTGAGTTCGGAACACAGGCATGAAACAATTTTGCTTGTAAGATTGCAAGCGTTCCCCAAAGATGCACAGATCAGTGTTAAGCAAGAAGCTGATGTTTGAACAGACAGGGTAGTTGCGACAGCTATGCATCATTAACCACGCGTCTTCCATCCAGGCAGTGAACAAGGAGTGTTTAGACCGAAAGACATATTTTGGGAGTCCTCCGTTCAGGGAGACGGCGTCGATTAAACCAAATATGCCACGTGAGTTTTTCCCTGTGCCGCTTCTCTGGGTTCTCACACCTGCAGAAGGAGCCAGTCTGGCAAAGGGAGCAGGTGTGACTGGACACTGGGGTCTCCAACGGAAAGACGCGGGCACCACCGTCCTGGCCATCTTTACCACCTTGTCTCTTTAAAGAGACCTGAACACTGAGATGGTAAGTTCACGTCGATTTGTAGCAGGAAGGACCGCACCGGTATTTCTCATTGTTGAAACAATACTATCATGTATGCAAATTATTCTGTTAAGCTAATGAGCCTGTTGGCTAAAGGATTTCTACAGAATTGAACTCGGTCTTCTCATCCTGTTTCTGTTTCTGACCTAAGCTGTGGTCTAAGCCCAGAGTGTGAGACAGAAAAAAGACTTACTAGAGCCATCTCTAACTCCTAGGCTCTATCACAAAATTTCTCTTTGTCTTTAAATTAAGAAAAAAAATGGAAAAAAAAAGAAAAAAGAAAAAAAAGGAAAAAAGAAAAAAAAAGAAAAAAGAAAAAGAAAAGAAGGAAAAAGAGAAAAAAAAGGAAAAAAGAAAAAAAAAAAAGGAAAAAAAGAAAAAAAAAAGAGAAAAAAAAAAAAACCCAGGGGAAAAAAAACAGAAAAAAACCCAGAAACAAAACATTGCCTCTGCCACTCTCTCTCCTTCCACTGTTACTCTCCTATTAATTTAGTTTTTGCCATGATTTGGGGTCACTCAAAGCCTCACTCAATATCAAGATCCCTATAGAATCAATGAGCTGTAATTTCATTGCAACAAATTCAACAAATGATATAGGATTGTTTATTTCTTTGTCGATAATTGTCTTATTTTAAAGTTATTTGCACTGTTCAATGTGTCTTGAACATAAACAAAAATTAACCAGGAAACTGTTTTGAGACACCAGGAATGGTGTGCTTCAAAGGAAAGACTTAGTGCCCGTGACCTTGACCATCCGAACCCTGGAAGACTTCCGTTTGTCCTTGGAACTCTGTGCAGCTTTGAAAAATGTAAGCCATTTCCAGATAAAGAGATTCTACACATAGGACTGGGCTAAGTAACGAAGAACGGTTGTTCGTTTCCTTTCGTGATCAACAGCTTTCAACCAAAAAAAAAAACAAACGAAAAGGGAAAAAGGCAAAAAGGAAATTAACTATAAACCTATAAAAACAACCCTAAGTCTTTAAAAAAATTTTTTTTTATCAAAATGAAGGGATTCAGGAAAGCACCCTCTTACCCCTCCAGAACGTTGCATTTCTCCACACATTCCTTGCCACGGCTGACGTTCCTGCAGGACACGCAGTCTTTGGGGTCTGCACCCCAGCAGCCCTCCGATGAGCACAGCGGGTTACAGACGTGGCCCACGGCCTCTGAGAAGACGGGGGAGCCACACGAGTCAGCCAAGGGACAGTGGGCACGGGGGGCCTGGGGGTCAGCGTGCAAACACCTGCTGGGCTCCCACTGGCCCGCTCCAAGCCCCCTTTTCCCTGTTGGAACGAGACGTTCCAGAGCTGGCCGACCAACAGGGAAGGTGTGCAGTTCCTTGCTGTGTGCACAGAGCCAGAGCATCGTATGGAATTTCATTCACCTCTCAACTGCGCTATGGTGGGTGGAACTCATTATTATCCCCATTTCAGGGATGAAGAAGCCAGAGCGCTAAGATTTAAATGAAATGATGAAGGTCTCAAGGCTAGGAAGGGTCCCAGCCAGGATGTGAACTCAGATCTGCTTCTGCACAAGGTGATGGCGCTGGCCGACCTTCAAAAGCTGACTATGGCTCTAAAGTCAGCCTTGGAAATGCCAGTGTGAAATGTGCATCTGATTCCTGTGTGTGTGTGTGTGTGTGTGTGTGTGTGTAGTTATAGTCATTGGGGACGAAATAAGCAGGAGGGAACACACAGCCAAAATGCAACATAATTAATACTAAATTCAGTTCTGCAAATTACCAATAACTGGTAGCCTGGACTTCAAGGCAAATTCATCTTGTGCCATGAGAATGATCTAGAAACTAATCTGATGAACTTCACAACCCTACTGCAAAAAGACACCTGCACCCCAATGTTCATAGCAGCACTATTTACAATAGCCAAGAGATGGAAACAGCCTAAATGTCCATCGACAGATGATTGGATAAAGAAGATGTAGTATATTTATACAATGGAATGCTACTCAGCCATAAAAAAGGTAACGTAACGCCATTTACAGCAACATGGATGCTCCTGGAGGAATATACGATTTCTTTTAATTTGCTCCTTTAGCAATGTAAAAAAGTAATTTATATACTTGGGAACAGCCCCTTAATTCTCTATACCAAAATCAGTGACCCGTTGGAACCATCTCCACAATCAACAAACGTGATTTACTCACTGCACTCTTGTTCACTCCTGTTGTTTATAATTTTGGTTTTCTGACTCGAAGTCCCAAATAGTTTCTTCCAGTTTATCGTGTTTGCATAGCACAAGTTCTGGTTTCCTGAAATGATCACGTCGCCGTCACTTATCTCCTTGAGGGAACGCAGCCCTAAAGATGTTATGTCCAGGCCGACAACCGCCAGAGAAAACTGACCACTGGGTTGGGCAGAAGAAAAGTTAACACCGTGAGAAATTATGAGAACGTAAGATTGCTAACCACTTTGTTTTTCTGGACTTTAGAGGTGCTACAGACATTGCAAGTCGTGTTGCAGAAGGCATGCCTTGCAAGTTTGGAAAATTGCAAGTGTTTTTTTAAGCTCCTCCAGGGAAAAGCTAGCATCTCGTTCATTTAGCATCTCTAATCCCAGTGGCAGGCTGGGGGCTGAATAAATGTCTTAATGTTGTCATTTTGTTTATTGCCTTTTGCCCGGAAATTGAGAATATATTTTAACCTCTCAAATATCCAAATATACTTAAAAAATCATGGTGCATCTTTCTATCCCTGCACCCACCCACCCATCCATTTATTGAACAAACACCGGGAGGCAGTATGTGGCTAATTCTATTCTAATTGTAGGTTAACTGTATGTTTCTTAGTCTCAGAAGACCCTTTGTCTAGTGGTGATGAAGTCATTTGAGCAGGTGATTTTAACCCAGTGCGGTGAGAGGGGTGATGTCGGGTACCGTGGAGGGCAAAGAGGGGGGGCACTGAAACCAGTCTGGGGAGGGATCTCCTGGAAGGGGTGATGCCTGCTTGTGCAGAGCTTGGAAACAAGAACGACAATATTTTCTTTGCTACCCAACCCCGTGCTAGCATCCCACGTGGCGATCAATACGTGTTCATTAAGTGACTGGATGGAAGTTATCGAGACCAAAGGGAGGGAGGTCCTGAGCCTCCTGGAGGAGCAGAAAAGCACCCATGAAAGGTGCTGAGAGCCAGGAGCTTCTGCTGCAGGAGAGACATGGGGAGGGGGGTCTGGGGAGGATGGATGGGGTCAGAGCACAGATGACCTTGGACACCATGACCTTGGACACCACGTGAAGGACGCTGATGTCCACCAATGATGGGAACCCACAGCAAGGAGATTTGCATTTAGGAAGCCCACCGGCCACCAGGGCGGGGACTGGGTCAGCCCAGACAGCACTGAAGAATTAAGGCACAAGGTGATGGAAGTTTTAAACATAATTAGGAGATTCTGCTTTTTCTGTCTCTTTCTCTCTCCATCCTTCCCTCCCTCTCTCCTCGCACAGCCTGGCTTCTGTCCAGGAGACCCGCGCCACTGCCACTGGCAACACCCCCATCCCTGCCCAGGGGGAGCCAAGACAGGAGTCTTCCCCGCGGAGCTGGTCCGGCTTTGGCGAGAACAGGGGTCACGCTGGCCCAGGAGGAACTGTGTTATCAGCGAACTTCTCAGTCAGTGTGAAAAGAAAAAAAAAAAAAAGCAATCTTTATCTTGTTTAAATCCTGAATACTAAGCCGAGAGGTACATGCCAGTCACCCAAGAAAAGGGACTGAAATCTCTCATCTCTCTACGAACGTGGGGCAAAGAAAAAAAAAGTTCCTGAGAACTCAGAGCCAAGGGGCCTTTCTGGGAAGCAAAACGCTGCAAGTTTACACCCGAGATGCAACGCCGAGATGCTTTTGGAAAGTGATGCATATGTTATGTGTGTTGCATTCTGAGTTTTAAAAAAATATTGCACAATATTACGCAGTCCTCTTAGGGGTCAATTATGGGATCTGGTTCTTGGAACCAGCCTGTTTTCAAGGCAGGTTTGAGTAAGAGGGTTCCAGGCTTCTCGCCACAAAGCTCATTATTTCCTTTATTACGTTAAAGATGCTTTTATGTGTGTGTGTGTGTGTGTGTTGCACTACTTGAGCTGCAATCTTAAAAGAAACACTCTACGTTAAAAAGCATCTCAGGTCCCCCTGAAATGGTGTGCTGGTAAGGACACGTCCCCCCATGTCGTTCTGGCCCCAAATGCATCACCTCCACTGAATCACCGGCCATTCTACAAAACGCTGACTCGCACTTTTCAAAAGCCTCAGGGCCGTGAAAGATGGAGAGGCCAGAGGACTGTCACTGACCACAGGGGACCAAGGAGACAGCTGCACGCAGCGTGGGGCGCCGGGCTGGCCCTGCACACGGAAGGCATTCGTGGGGAGACTGGCGGGCCCCCACGAAGCCTGCAGCTCAGCGCTACCGTTCGTGTCCCCACTCTGATGCTTGTCCCAGGCCGAGGCGGGGGGGTCCGTGCCGGGGAGCCGGCCGAGCGCCGTGTGCGGCCGAGCGCTAGCATCTCGGTGTCCCTGCTGTGGGGCTCATGTCAAAACACAGAAATAGGAAAGGATGGGCCTGGCTTTGGCCGGGGCCAACTTACTGTTGCTTCGTCCTGCCACGGATGATTTCCAGGTTCTCGAAAGCGTGCAGGCCGGTCCTGTTTTCTGGCCAAGCCTGGATGAGCAAAAACCCTGAAGAGCAGAAGGAGGGGTCAGGCACGCACCGCTGAGAAACCTCTTTTTTTGCACGAGACACGATTAATAGGATTCTCATGGGCAGGAGATGTGAACACTGGATTTGATCCTTTTCCATCACCTTCTCCTCTGCCCACCTCGTCGCTGGACCCCTCAGGATGGCCAGCCTGGGCAGGGCGCCAAGAGAGGAGACGTGGCCCCACCAAGTCACATCATGAGTGACCTGAGTCTTTGCTTCACGTGCTCACCTCTTGGGTACAGGGCAAACCTCATTTTTAAGTACCACAGAACGAATTAGTCATTCCTCCAGAATAAATGCTTTATGCCACGGGAGAAGCAAATACACCTTGAAGTTCTCTTCCCAAAACACGAGTTTCCCATTTGTGTTAATACGGTAATTAGCAGCACATACCTGTTATTTCCCTTACGGTTTTCAGAATATCCAGTTCCTTTGGGTCCAGAGGCGGAGTACGTGTGAAGGAGTCGCTGAAACAAGCAGCAGAACGATTAGCGACAAGGGAACAGAGCGATGCTGACTTCCTCTCTTACACCAGTAACTCAGTCTGTGACTTACCCCCTGAATGCCACCGGCAGGATGTGGAGGTCCCCGCTGATCGAGGTGCAGTTTCTGAAGTGCTTAATGTTGGTGGCATTTATAGAGAGTGTGTCTTTAAACTCACCAATTCCTATTCCGTTACAAACTGTAAAAGACAAAGAGTGGTGTTTATTCCATCCACATCTGTTGAGCTAAGAACAGCGAGGCTCCCGCAGGCAGACAGTTGCAGCCGTGGGAGTGATCTCGGCCACGCGGTCACTTATTCAATCAGCAAACACTGCCAGGCCGGCTGGGTACCAGGGACCGCAGCAGGGTCTGGGGTTATAGCGGTCAAAGGAGATGCCATCGCTGTGTTCAGCTGACCTTGCCTCCTCCTCCCTGTCCCACGTGGGCCAGAGTGACAACAGTGCACCCCACTGTCACTGCCAGAGCTGCTCCCGCCCGTGCGCCCCCAACTAAACCCTCACGCCTCCCCTCGCCCTCCCCTGTAACTTGACTCTTAGCAGATAAACTTTTTTGTTCCCTCAGTGTTTACTCAAGCCACACACTTCGATCTGTGTCCCCCGGTGACAGCAGTGGCAGGTGCCCTGTTTCCACACTCTGAGCCCATTCTATTAACTTAGATCCAGTCCCGAATTTCCTTCTCCAATGCCACCTCCCTCCGAAGCCCATTTATCTATGCGTGGCTCTCCTTCTAGAATCCCCGTGTGCAATGTTTTGGTTTCGGAAACTGGTATCTTTTCAGATTTTTATCTTTACTTGGAAGAATCACCACGGAGAACCTCACTGTGCAGGATGAGGTCCCGCCTCCCCTCAGCCAGGCCTTCCCGGGGACAGTGTGGCGCCCTGTCCCTCCAGCCCCCTCTGCTCCACTCTGCCCGGAGCCCCTGCTGCTTGCGGGGAGGCCCTGGGCCAGCCGCCTGGCTGTACGGCGCCTCTGACTCATGTGGGCTGTGCAATTCGATGGGAGGCTGGCTCAGGGTTCCAAGGAAGTGGTGACTACAGAGTGAGGTGGCTTCGGGAAGACAAGCCCTGAGACGGACACCTGCCAGCAGGGCCTCGCCCTTTAATTACACGTCTGGAAGAGAATTCTGTGTGTTTGAGAGAACATTCCTTCTCTCTGGTTATGTGTGATGGTGATGACGGGGTTACCTTAATTCCCAAATTTGGAGACAAATTCACCCCGAGACAGCAGATTTGGAGAAGTCATGGACCGTAACACACGCATTTATCCAACCTTTGTTTCCCGGGCCCTCCCCGCTTACCCGGGGGCACTGCCGTACACCCGGAGGGGTCTGCGATGGCCACTACTCCCAAGATACGAACCGGGGGTGGGTAGAAATGGAGCATAATGACCACAGGAGAATCGAAATGTTTTTGAACACAGAGTCAACAGGACAAAACCGAAAATGATCTTTGATTTTCTTGGTCCATTTGGGGATGCCCACAGTAACCCTCTCTCTCCAGGGGCTTCACTCTCTTACTTCCTCTGTGCCGGGCACTGCCCCGCATGTTTATGCTCTCCCTTCCACAGAGGCCTCCTGAAGCCAAAGGACACTTATCTCTCAGGGCACCAACCCTCCCGCGTGCGACACGGGCAGGCGTCACGAGAGCAGGCGGACACAGACGCGCCGGGAGCTCGGGGCTCTGGCCTGGGACCGAGCCCTCGTGAGCCGTCGGCGTCCCTGGCTGTTGGCCCCTGGGCAAGTCACTTAGATCCTGTGACTCAGTGCCTTGTCTGTAAACGGGGATCGTGGCAGCACCGTCCCCCCCGGGGGGCTGGAGGGGTTCGATGACGCGGAGCCCCGAGAAAGAGTGCACATGAAATGTGCTAGCACCGGGCAGCCGTCAGCGTCCACTGCGGTCACAGGTGGTTCTCAGGGCAGGTGGCACCTGGGGCGGGCGGTCAAGGTGCGTGCGTCTACCCACTGAGGCGTTTCTTACAACAGCAGCACAGTGGAAACCATCTAAATGACCACACGGAGGGAGGCTGGCCGAATACATCCCGGTACAGCCGCCCAGGGGCGCGTGGCAGCCACAGGGTCATGTGAACTTATCCGGACTGACTTCCGGGACGTGCTCTGCTGAAGCAGCCGGGTGCACAGCGCGCAGATGGGAGGGCAGGACGCGATCTGGAGCTGGGACACGCCGAAGGGAACGCGGGAGCCAGCCGGAGAGAGCCTCCCACCGGCCACAGGGGGACAGTCTGGACGTCAGACTCATTAATGAGGGACGATGATTATCATCAAAGGAATTGAATTAAAAGGGATTCAGTGAACTCACATGGGGACTAAAAACAATTGTAGAAAATGGTGTCAACTGATAAGTGCAGAAGACATGATGGGAAATGGGAAATCACCAGAAAAAAGGGGGGAAATGGGAAATCACTCTTTCATAACCACTAAGAAATCTGGGTGACACCACCTCGGGCAGACTGTCAAGTCTGTCGTCAGAGGAAGGGGGTGAAAAATGGCTGTGTCCCCTGTGCCGGGAAATGAGAGGGGCGCTCCCGTCCCCAGCGCTTTACCTGGGAGGAAAAGCCACCACCACGCCGGGCAAGGGACGTTCTGCAAAACACCCGGCCTGGACCCTTCGCATCAGGTCACGGGAGAGAAAAGGAAAAGGGGGCTGAAACGGTACCGAATTAACAGCGTGCACGGGACCCACAGCCCTCGCCTGGATGCTGGACCGAAAAGGATGCTCTGGGGCAGCGGGAGGAGCTGAAATTAAACCGGGTACAAGCACAGCGCGGAATCCACGTTAAACTCGGGGCGAGTGTGAATCTGCCTCTTGTCACTTAGAACGTCCCCGTCTGCAGGGACGCGTGCGGCCGATTCGCGGGGTGACGTGTTCTGACACCTGCAGCCGTCGCAGGGCTCGGAGAACACACACACGCTCACATCTCAACACAAACACGGAGCGAGTGAGGGCAATGTGGTCGGGCCTGAAAACTGGGGCATTTACGTGAAGGGCACACGGGCGTTCGTTACGCTCTTCTTGCAATGCTCTGGGTGTTGGAAAAATTTCAAAATGAAAGATAAAGGGTAAGCAGGGATACGCTGGCAGGGAGGACCCCCCCCCCCAACCCGCCTCCGCCAAGAAGGGCAGAGGATAAAGGAAGGGACACTCAGATCGGGTGACGCCCCCCCGGGGCTCGCCCACACCCGGCCGCGCCCCACCTTTGCCACAAGGCCCGTCGCACTTTTTACACTTGCGGACGCCGTCCTCCTCCACCTCGTAGCTGTCGGAGCTGCAGGCGCGGACGCACGAGCCGTGGTCTGTCACCACGTAGTTACCTGGGGGACAAGACAACGGAGGAAGGCAGTGAATGGGGCAGCAGGTGCTTCCAGGCCGCCCGCGTGTCCTGGACGAGGGCGCCCCCGATGCTCGGCGTCTGTTGAACTTTAAGGACAAAGAACGAAAGGCTGCAAGCAAAGGGATGGGGTCCGGGAGTTCCCCAGCATCCCGGGCCGGGCAGGGGAGGGACAATGCTGACCCAGGAGGCGGGGTGCACCTGCTCCAGAGTTAAAATGCCCCTTTGCAGCCCGTTTTTCCCGCAGGTTTTACCTTCGGGGCTTGTGGTTAAAGCCTGAATATTTACTCACAAGTGGGAGCCCACACAGAGAGCGGTCCTCCGTCCTCCCAGACCCCACATCCTGCCCCGAGCCAGACCCGGGACGTGGGTCCATTCCTCAGCCTCCCCTCACGCCTTTTGCGTGTTAACATGAACACAGACACTGGTGTCTTTTGGGAACCCTGTGTTCCGTTTGACTCCCCCGAGTAGGTCCTCAGACCTCTCGCCTGGACACCTGTCATGTCCCTTCTGTGAACTGTTTTTGTCCTTTTGGGCTCTGAGCGGTTTCCTGCGGATTTTAAACTCTGTCTATTAAGCCTTCTCTCAAAGACGGACTCGGAGCCATAGTTGTGGCATTTAGACTTTATCTTAATTTGTTACTTTCCTTACGCCGGCTTATTACTCTGTCTGTGTGCAGGACTCTTAAGGGCACAACTTTTACCAGATTTTTAACCATTGAAAGAGGCAGGTCCTCTGACTACAAATGTAAGCCTTTTGAACACCTGTTTAGTACAAGACCTAAACAGGGACATGTCCCAATGGCCGGGGGCTGGTGCCAATCAGGCAGGTGAATCTCCTGGACGCCCACGGCTGGGGCTCAGTCCCGTCCTGGCCACCGGACGCGGGGTCAGAGCAGCGGGGGCCCGGCCCCTCGCCCGCCTGACAAGGGTGCGGACCCGGGGACCCAAGGGCACCTGAGCCCCGGGGGACGCACGGGTGCCAGAGACAGAAGGGGAGGCGGGCGCCACGGGGGGGGACTCACGGGGACAGTTCTTCACACAGGTGGCCCCGAAGCTGTACTTCCCGTTGGGGTTGACGTCCATCTGGTAGGTGGTGGGGTTGTAGAGCATGAGCGGCGGGCACGTGTCCTTGCACGTGGCTTCGTCCCGGAACTTGCGGCAGACCTGCCACAGGAGGGACGGTGTGACCGGTGCGACCCCGCGCAGAGAGCTCGGCCACGCTCCCCCGGGGCTGGGGGCTGATCAGGACACAAAGGTCTAGCAGAGCAGTTGCAATAGGGGCAGGAAGACCTTGCTCTTAAAAGCAAGATTTTTCTTAAATGTATCAGCCCGGCTGTGATAGTTTATGTGACAATTATGATGAGAAGAAGACACATCTCTTCGTGAACTTTCAAAATAAGGAAGGCGTTCGCACACTGGAGTAGTCACTCCGCAGTGAAATTACTTTTAAACTTAACTTAGGCTGGGTTTCCCTCTAAAAAACACCCGAGGCTACATTTGAGAATTTACTGCCAAGTGCAGAGAAGCCTGAATGGGAGGGCTGTCGCGCGGAGGGGACCAGATCACACAGCGTGGTGTTCCCCACCAAGAGTCTGCCTCCAGGTGCCCATCAGGGATGACCGGGACCAGGTGAGGCAGAAGCCTGGTGGCTGGTCCAGCCTCTGGAGCGTGAGTGTCCCTGTCCCTGACAACCAGGCTCTCTTGAGTCCCACCCAAGGCGGGTCTCCTTGTCCGGAGCCCGCCCAGCTGACCTGGGGGACCCCTGCCTGCCCGCTGTGGTGTCTCCTGGACCCCCAAGGTGCTCCCAGTCGGACGTGTGGCACCTGCCACCCAGGGGGACACCAGGCCTCGCTCGAGCTCTCTGCCGTAACAGGACAACAGTGTGGTCCAGGACCCCTCGGGGAGCGGGGCACGGGCAGGAGGCATCTGAGCCGAGGTGGGGCGAGCAGAGGTGTTAGGGGCAAAGGACACAGCCAGAGAAGTCCCAGCCACTCAGGGTCCGCGTGGCCTCCTAACTTCACCGTCGAGACTTTAACGACCCTTACGACACAACTCCCTAGGTTTGCGATGAGAATTAAGTGAAATAATGAAAGAATGTGGCGATGCTGGTGCCACTCGCAATAGACATTAGTGACAAATAAAAACACATGTAGTCTTCTGGCTCATTCTGTGCCCAGGTCCCGGCTGTGGTGCCACACACACTGTGTCGTTTGAGACCACGTGGCAGATACGTAATTATCCACCAGGGTCAGACGGGGAGCCCGAGGCACAGAGGTCACGAAGCAATGGTGAGGGCGGGACCCTGGCGGATGCTCCGACCGCCGGCTGCCGCAGATGGCACTCAGCGCGTTTCAATCACGGGGCGCCCCTCCGGGTCTGGGGCACAGAAGCCGCCCCCGCGGGCCGGCCGGGTGGCTCTTACCAGGCAGTCGCTCTCCCGCGGCCCCTGTGCAGCCGGCGGCACACTGGTTGTGACAGCAGTCACTGGGGGACCTCCCGCGGCAGCGCCCGGAGCACTGCTGGGCACAGATGACTTTGGTCACTGCAAAGGAGCAGAGGCCACCTGTGAGCTGCAGGGCCAGGGCGGGCGGAGGGTCGCAGCCCGGGGCCCCCGCAGAGCACTGGCAGACGGTGGATGGCGCCTTGATCAGCAGGAGGAGCTGAGTGGTCCTGCAGCTGGAGTTCCCGAACATTCTGCCAAATTCAACTGAGCATGACCTTTCTTTTTCCTTACTTTTTAAAAAATTAAAAATAATTTTTTTAAATTGAGGTCTAATCAGTTTCCAGTGTCATGTCCATTTCTGGTGCACAGCACAGTGCTTCAGTCAGACATGAACATACATATATTCACTTTCATATTCTTTTTCACCGTGAGCTACTACAAGATATGGAATTTATTCCCCTGTGCTCTACAGTATAAACTTATTTATCTATTTTATATACATTAGTCAGTAACTGTAAATCTCAAACTCCCAGTTTATCCCTTCCCACCCCCCCACCCCCCGGCAACCACAAGTCTGTATTCTATGTCTGTGAGTCTGTTTCTGTTTTATACGTAAGTTCATTTGTCTTTTTTTTTTTTTTGGTTCCACATATGAGCAATATCATATGGTACACAACGGAATACTACTTGGCCATAAAAAATGATAAAATAATGCCATTTGCAGCAACATGGACATCCCTGGATCCCTGGAGAATGCCATTCTAAGTGAATTCAGCCAGAAAGAGAAACAAAAATTTCCTACTTGTTTTTAATCACTTGGGAGAACTGACCAGATCAACTCTAGACTTTCAGACCTGCTAAATTAGATACTGGTTAGAACTGAGTTTTGGGGTAATACAGAAATCCTGTACAAATAAAAATACGCCTGCCAGAAAGTAGCGCTAACAGTCATGTCACAGTTAGACTTAAGGACAGATGGTCAGTTTTCAAGCCGACATGTCCCCAGATTCCTTGGCTTGTTCACGCGTCTCAACTAGCTTCCCTCAAAAAACCCCACTGAAAAAGTTGCTCTCACTTCTTTAGAGGTGGGTGCCCCGAGGAGGGACAGGAAGGGAGAGAAAACAAAATTGCAGACCAGCCTCCTTTCCCAGGGAAACTGCCAAGTATATTATTGTTCGGAGAGAATGGCTGGCACCTGGGTGGCCGAAGTGTCAAAAACAGCCCACACTGGATTAACCGCACGCGGTGAGATTTGCAAGACTGTCACTCACATAACTGCTAACATCTGGCCTTAGAGTCAGCCATGCTTCTGGCGTCTTCAAAGGGAACACAAACACAGTCAGCTACACATAAGGGGAGGAGGAGGCCCTGAAATTCTGCCCCCGACTCACATTTCTGGCAGTTCTCTTTCCCTGCGCCCCAGCAGGTTCCGTTGACACAGCTTGGATCACACTTTGGGCCTGAAATAAAAAGTAAGAGTTAAAATTCACATCTCAGGGAAACGCAACAGATGACAAAGACCGGGTGGCACTTTCCCAAGCTCCTAAGCAAAGCCACGTCCTAGACCAAAGAAAAACTTTCAAATTGCGTATTCTGCTTGTTTGTTCAACTGGCTGGTCTGTAAGATGGTTTTTACAAGACTCTCATAAGAAAAAAAAAAAAGTACCATGCACTGCTTTTATTTACATTTTAATTGTGGAAACGGAGGCACAGAGTGATTTTTGACCTGTCACAAGCCACAGAAACGCATTTAAATGGATTCATGGGTCTGGGTTTCAAATTCGCTTAGGCTTGGATAATTTTCCAGCGTCTCCCACCGTCCTGTGAAGGATGCCGAGTCTGGTGGGACGGCTGTGCACCAGCCACACTCGCGCTACGTCCAGTCCTCAGTGACTGGGTGGGCGCGTTGGTTATCCCAGGAGTTGGGGGCCTGCAAATAAAACCTCTTAGACTCCAAGCCAGAGAGAGGGGCTCTGAAAGCCACACCAGGGCTCAGACGTGCGTGGTGTGTGTCACCTGGCTGAGTATCTAAAAACCTTAGCTACTAATTTGCAAGTTACTGGGATTACCTGTAATTGAACAATCCACTTGTGCCGTTTTTGTAAACGATCAGCTACAAATGACAGCTCCTAAGGTTTTAAATCTCATTAGTTGTGGCTTTGTTTTCATCATCACTGAGAAATCGGAAGGCCAAGTGTTCTATATCCAGACATGCAAAACAGGCTGACCATTAAATTTGTCAGCAAGACGACCAGCCACGAAGAGATTTTCCCTTGCAAAGACACAGTAACCCAAAGGACTCGACACATGTCTCAAAGTCTCCCACTGTCAGGAAGAATTTAGTCTGTGGGAGGATTTAGGTTTCAAATACAAGAGCTGACGATTTGCCAAGGGATTGTTGGACCAGGGCACCCCTTCAACATGATTGACAAGTTTTACAGTCGCTGCCAGGGCTGAAAGGCATCATTGCAATGCTGGTGGCTCCTTCGTGGAATCGTAGGAGACGGGAGGCTGACCCCCAAAGGGATGCTGCGGGCTGTACATTGTGAAGAAAGAAGAACGATGGAGACAGAGACAGAGAAACTGATAGGAAAGAGCAAAAGAAACACATGGCTACACAGTTACCACAGTATCCTTCCTTTTCACCCTATACGTCCCCATATTTTCCAAATTTCTATTGTAAGCATGCAATAAATATATAAAGAAAAATATTAAAAATAAAAATGCTTAATAGTATCTTTCCATAACACAGGAAAACATCTGCCAATCAAGAAATTCAAGGTTTGCTTATAATTCTGTTCTTTTTAAAAACTGAAGTATAGTCAGTTACCATGTGTCAATTTCTGGTGCACAGCACAGTGTCCCCGTCATGCACATACAGATATTTGTTTTCATATTCTCTTTCATTTAAGGTTATTACAAGATATTGATATAATTATTCTTAATTTTCTGTGACCAAAAAAAAAAAAAAAAAAAAAAGAACTGCAGACATTATTTAAAATATGGCTAGTAGGGGGAGGGCATAACTCAAGTGGTAGAGCACATGCTCAGCATGCATGAGGTCCTGGGTTCAATCCCCAGTGCCTCCTCCAAAAATTAATAAACAAATAAACCTAATTACCTCCCCCCACAAAAAATAATAAAATTAAAAAATAAATAAAAGAAAAGAAAATATGGCTAATAGAAAAAAGCAAAAAGAAGAAAATAATTAACCAGAGGTAATCAATATAGACATAGAAATCGATGTATATATAAGAAGTAATATCATACTATATGTTGTATTTTAACTTAAACAAGAACTGAAAAAACGTTATGACAAATTTTCCATGCCTTTAAATACCCTTCTTCCTAACGTGAATGTTCAATGGCACGATGGTACCGTAATTTATTTAACCAATCTCTTATTTTTAGATACATAAGTTGTTCCCAACATTTATTATAAACGAGGCTGTAGGGAATATTCCTGAACAAAAATACATTTCTACACCTACAGTTTTCATGCCCCTTATTTTTCCCCTTAGCATCCCCAGACATGAAATCATAGGTCACAGGTGTGCACACTTAAAAGCTTCATGGGATTTTGTCCTAATTCTCTCCCGTGGCCATGTTTTATTACTTTACATGCCCATAAGCAGAATATGCGAATTTCTACTTCTCTACACCTTTGCTGATCCACGTACTGAGAAATCAAAAACCAAAAGGAACCCAAATATTTAGCAAAGGCAAAAATAATGCTTCCTTATTTCATTTTAACCTCTTTTTCTTACAGTGACAAATAACATTTTACTTTATTTCTTGTCTCTCTTACTATGTTTTGGGGCATGCTGCTCATGTCCTTGGCCCATTTTTTGGGGGGAAATTCAACTTCTTCTTGGGATTTCGAAGACTGCAGTACGCAGTCACGAAACAAGAGTGTTAACCCTTTTCAAGGCAATCAGATGTTGCACAATATTTTCCCGTCTGTCGTTAATATTTTTTTCTTATGGAAGTTTTCTTTTATGATATCTATTGTTGGCTTTTCTTCAACTTAATATTACAAAAATTCATCTTGATGTTTCCTTCTAGCATTTACATGTAGAATCAATATTTTTTGTGTTTACTATGCATTTGGCACCTCCATTGGTATATGAAGTGGATGATGGATTTATTTTAATTTCCTCTCAAGTAAACTTACACATTCTACCCTCAAATTCCAAACTACACCACCACCAACGTAAAACTGGGGCACATTGGGTGACCTTTCTGAATCTCAACTCTCGGCCATAAAACACTTAAATCACCTTATGAGTAATTAAATCATTCCAGAACAATTTGTTGAATAATGAGTTCTTTTCTCATTTGCTTGAGATGCTGTTTCTTTACAGACATTTGATTTAGTTAGGCTTATGTCTTATTCTTACATGTCTACTCCTAAACCAATACCGTATTGGTTTGTGGCTTATAGCCATGTGATATTTGAGTCTTCTTCCTGCATAAACCTGTCCATCAATCATTCTTTCCCACACTTTCTGGCCGGGCCTTTCCCACGGCTGTGGTGTGATGAGGGAGGTTGTGCCACTGTGAGTTGCCTGAGCTGGCCAACGGCAAACCCATATTGGCCTCACATCCTTTCCATGTCAGATTTTTGGTTATAAATGTACACAATTTAACCTCCCCCGTTGTTCTCCAGACAGCTGAGGAAAGGCTAAGCTGGTTCTCTGGATCATACAAAATTTTTCGTAAAATAAAGCTTTTTCGGTTTCTTGTAAACACAGTTGGTGTTATGATGGGTATCTGCTGGAATAATGGATTGACAAAACAAAAGGGCTCGATGCTCATGTTCACAGCAGCATTTCATTCATAATTATCCAGAGGTGGAAGCAACTCAAGGGCTCATCGACACATGAAAAGATAAACCAAATGTGTATGTGCATGTATTCATGTAATGGAATATTATTCAGTCAATACAAAGGAAGGGAATTCTGACACATGTTATAACTTGGATGGCTCTTGAAAACACTATGCTCCGTGAAGGAAGCCAGTCACAAAAGGTCAAATACTGTGTGATTCCACTCAGATGGGGCACCTAAAGTCATCTAATTCATAGAGACAGAAAATAAGAAGGTGGATGTGGGGGCTGGGGGGGCGGGGATGGATGGGGAATCTGTGTTTAATGGGGACAGAATTTCAGTTTTGCAAGATGAAATGAGATGAATGGGGGTGATGGTCACACAACGATGTGAATGTATTAATGCTACTGAACTGTGCACTTAGAAATGGCTAAGACGGTCAAGTTTATGTTAAGGATGCTTCATCATTATCAATTGATCCATCAACCAAATCAAAGAAAAAGCAAACAAAACCCAAAGCAGCTCTTGATTTGGTAGATCCACATCAGCTCCAAGTTCTGAGACCAAAAAAAAAAAAAAAAAAGCCCCGTGCATCCACTGCACAGTTGGAGGGAGACAGAGAAGCAGGAGATGGTGATGGCTTCTTATTTTAAAGGACTGGAAAGCCAGGGAGACTGGGAAGGGAGCAAGCTGAGTGGAGCCTGGTGACTTCAAGGGTGTGTCCTCAGAGATTCCCCACAAAGCACGGCCAACGGGGCAGGTGGGGCACCCCTGACCTGCATGCAGCCCCCCCTGAGCCTCTCCCGTACGTGGATGCTTTACCGATGAAGACAGGGTCCAGGCCACAGGCACTGGGTAAATATGGACAAACTCACCCCCGTGAGCTCCTCATTTTGGTGGAGCCTCCGAGTAGGAGTGTCCACGTTACAGAGGAGAACAGATCTGACTCCATATGGGATCTGTGCCTTTAGTTTTGACCAGCGTGCCCTGTTTTCTAGGCTCAGTCTTGCTGGCTCTGCGCCTTTTATGAAATAATGTTGCCTTTGGCCTGAAATAGACAGGAGAGCCCATTCTCGGGGCTCTGACCTTGAAGGATGTCAGCACTTCTGCACTTACGCAGAGATGGCCAGTTGCAAAATAGAGAAGACCCTTTGTTTTGTGGGAGGTTTGCAGGGGCACCATGCCCTGACCCCCGGGGACAGCTGCAAGAACAAAGGATTCCTGCAGCAAGAAGTTTGCAACAACCAACCACACCCCCTCCCCCCCCCCCCTTTTTTTTTGTATAAAAGGAGCCTGTATTCTGACTGGAGCAGGATGGTTCTGTAGGACATCAGTCTGCCATCCTCTCGGTCTGCTGGCTTTCCGAATTAAGTCGCGATTCCTTGCCCCATCACCTCGTCTCCTGATTTACTGGCCTGTCGTGGGGCGAGCAGAACGAGTGTGGACTCGGTAACATCCAGGCCCATCAGCAGGAGGCCAGAGATCAGCCCCACCGCTCCCAGAGGGCCTGGCACTGCTTTGAGGCCCAGCAAGCGAGAAGCACACGAGAGTCCGGTCGGTCTGCTCACGCAGGACGGGAGAAGCCTCTGGGCCAGGGCTGAGCTAACGGGCCGCTCCCAACGGCCACACGCGGGCTCAGCTGTGCTGGGGGGTGATCTGCCAGCAAGGGCGCTGCCACCAGGAAAAACACTTTCCCTTCTGTCTTAAACAGGTGCTCAGGGGGAGGGTACAGCTCAAGCGGCAGAGCACATGCTTAGCATGCATGAGGTCCTGGGTTCAATCCCCAGTGCCTCCTCCAAAAAATAAATTAAAAAGTAACCCTAATCACCCCCCCACACAAAATAAACAAAAATTAAAATTTAAACAGGTGCTCTTCTAGTGATCAGATAGTCTGTTGTAGGTTAATGCAAGTCAGCATTAACTCTGCCTTCTCTGATGCCCCACCCCGAGACCCCACAGCTCTGCACCCCCGCCCCAGAGCTGCAGACAGAGAAGACGCGTGGGGACCACTTACAACCGCCCGGCTGGTTCTGAAAGTCCATCGACATATTGCTGAGGAATTCGTTGTTGACGATGTCTCTCCACTGGACAGTCTCCACGCTGCACAAGCTGGGGTTGTTGCTGAAGCGCACGGCACCTTGCAGGATCTCTGCGCGACAAGGGAGCCCCCGTGAGCAGACTCTTGTCAACTCTGGGAGAGATGCATGTGTCTCCTCGCATTTTGCTTTCTGCTAAAAGGATGACAGTGTGCAAACGAGACTCCCCCCCACCCCAGAACTTCAGAGGTGGGGGGCACTGAAAAGCAAGAGGGGGGAGGCAGAGGGCCTCTGCACTGGGTTCCTGAACAATGAGTGATGGGAAGTGAGACACATGGGGAGAAAGGACAAGGGTGCTGTGGTCACTCAGCATACAACGAGCTGGCGGTCCCTGGGAGGCTGATCTGGGCTGCACCCCAGTGACCACATGATGACCCCGTGGAAGGGCAGAGCGGACAGGAAGGGCGGGTGGAAGGGAAGATGCTGTGAGGCTCTGGGAGCATTTCAACGGAGAAGGGGGGTGTGAGGGTGAAGGAGCGAAAAGGGTCCTGCGTGTGTGATGAAGAGACAGGGCAGCAGGAATGCAGAGACAAAAGATGTCAAAACTGTTCAAAGGAAGAGATGGCAGGACGTGAGAATTCCAGCCTACGCAGAGGCAAGTGTCCTGTCTGTGGCATCTTTGTAAACACTGACTAACCGACCTGTGCGCAGAGCACAGCGCGAGAGCCCTGGGGATGCTAAGATCAATGATTCCTGCTGGCTCCAATGACCACGTCCACGGAAGGCCGTGAGCCACGGCAGGTGGCAGTGACCTCGTGGGTTTATACCCGTGGTCTTAGCTGATCCTCGCAGTGGCCCTGTGACTACTGTAACTCCAGCGCGGACGCATTAGTGATGCCCAGCATCCCACAAGCGGGCACGGGACTGCAGGAAAGGAAGGGCTCTCGTTGGAAGCTCGCCGAGGCTGCTGGAAAGGAGGACATCGCCCAGAAGGCTGGGGGGAACGCAGGCGCAGGAAGACGGAGGGGGCGCCCTGAGCAAAGGCACGGAGGATCCAGTCACAGGCTGGGAGGAAGGTCTGCACCGGGGAGCTTTGGACGTGCAGTCAGAGACGGCAGGACCATCAGGTGAAAACATGAGTGCGGGAGGGAGGCAGAGTCAAGGGGACGAACTCCGACACGAGGTCAGAGCTGGAGACGCAGGAAAGAGAGGCTGCGGGAGCATCAGGATTACAGACCAGGGCCCGGAAGGAGGGGACGCGGGAAGTGGGGGGGGGGCCTGGCAGGACCCGAGGGCAGGGGGTGAGGACGGAGGGCCCTGTGCTGACTGTCCATAAGGGCACGTAATTCACGTGAAATTCACACGGGAGGGTTATTTAATGCCATTAAACAATCTGGATTGATGCTGTAACAGAACAGATCAAGTCTGACTCAACATTAGACCTGTTCCTTTGGCTTGAACCCTGTGCCCTGTTTTCTAGGCTCAGTCCTGCCGGCTCTGCACCTTTTGTAAAACAACGTTGCCTTTAGCCTGAAACACACAGGAGAGCCCGTTCTCAAGGCTCTGCCCTTTAAGGATGTTGACACCTTCGCACTCCTATAAAGGTAACAAGTTGCAGAACAGAAAATAACCTTTGTTTTGTGGGAGGCTTGCAGGGGCACCGCGGCCTGACCCAGGCACACAGCTGCAAGAACAGAGGATTCCTGCAGCAGGGAGTTTGCAACAACCAACCACGCCCCGTCCCCTTTTTCGTGTAAAAGGAGCCTGAATTCTGACTCAGGGAAGATGGTTCTCTAGGACATTTGTCCCCAATCTTCTCAGTCTGCTGGCTTTCTGAATAAAGTCGCTATTCCTTGCCCTACACCTCGTCTCCTGATTTATTGGCCTGTCCTGCGGCGAGCAGAACGAGTTTGGACTCGGTAACAATACAGCCCCAACAACAGAAATAATGACAGTGCAGAAACGGCCGCCGGCACTTTATCTGGAGTAATTCACTTAATTTTCTCAACAACCCCAGGAAGTCTGTCAGCATTGTTAGCCACGTTTTTGAAGACACAGAGAGATGTTCTGGGGCATCTGGCTGGTGAGCAATGGGGGAGGGCTGGAGCCCCGACAGTCCCCGCTCCCACCTCCCTTTGCCTGCCCCGGGGCCCCGGGCGCGGACCGCACAGATGACCGGCATCGGAGCCAGTGGGCATCCCTAAGGCACTTTACAGAATGCAAAACCCAGGGGCTGCCCCCAGGGACAGACAGCAGGGCCCTCCGGGCTCAGGCAAGTGCACACATGTGACAAACGTAGATGGTTAGACCCGGATCCCGGCCACCCCAGCATCCTGGCCCAGTGGGCAGGTAGGCTTCTCCACGCCAGCACCGCTCCATGTCCTGCACCCTCGCCTTCCATCCCCCCTTTCCTGGGGGCCCCTGCCTATCAGAGCTGCAGGGCTGCAGGGAGATAAGGGCCCTGGGCACAGACAACTGGGCATCCCCGCCGACTGTCACTCACGTGGGACTTTAGAGGGGGGTGCTTTGCCACGATTTCTTTATTTGCACAATGGCAGAGCGTAACATGTGCCCTGAATGAGGGCTGTTGGCATTAAATGAAGCTACCAATTAATTAAATGAAGGCACTGTCCCTGCCATGATCACTGCTGTCTTCATTTCTTTAAAAAAATCAATTTCTTTTCTATCACCTTCCAGTTTCCTCTCCCAAGCGCCTACTCACAAGAATTCAAACTTCATGCTCTATCCTTAACTTAAAAATAGCTTTATGCACAACAGCATTACTCTGGGAAATGCCCCGAATACGGATTGATGACCCTGAGGTCCGGGTGAAGACTGCAGTCTACCAGGAACAAAATGTCTGCGGAGCCCACGTCACCTGGTCGTGCTCTCTTCCTCCCAGAACCTTCCCCATGTCTTACTCAGTCTCTGGCTATTGAATGGGGGAGACCTGGTACTTGGCTTAAATCTTCCCTCCTCACCCCGCCATCCACTATCTTCTTAGCAACCTCCACCTGCTACAGCTTGCCCTGGCTGGCAATCAGTCTTCTCCGAGTGGCATTAGGAAAAGGGACAGGTTCGCTGAGCACCATCCGAGCCACCGTCCCCAGGCCCCGGCCTCTCACCCTGCAGGTTTCTCATGGGCAGCTCCCGCAGTCCGGTTTTATTCGCCCCGTAGTTGGACAGGACCGCCAAGGCATGGGTGTTTTCATAGAGCACGTTGCCCCTGATGATCTGCAGGTTTTCCAGAGGAATCTTCTCCACGGTGTTGAGGGCAATGAGTACATAGCCGGCCACCTCCTGGATGGTCTAAGGAGAGGAAACGTGAATGTGTTATTTCCCTTGTGAGGGGCTGGAGAATGCAAGATCTAACATGTGCCAGAGAGCCCGGGACCCTAGCTGAACCACGCACACGAGTGGTTGACACACATAAAGGCACCCAGACGATGGATGACAGCTGGGGCCGGCGGGAGGTGACAGGATGACAGTGACCCCTGCCCTCTTGCCTCTGGAGCCCGCTGGCAACAGCAAACGACAAAGTGTGTCATTTCAGAAGGCTGCGATGTCTTTCGTTTGGTGTTTCACACACTCAGATGAAAATAGAAATGGCATTAATTTATTTTCTATCTGTCTTGCAGGCTTTCCTATTTAAAAAAAAAAAAAAAGAACAAAACCCCAGAAAAAAGCCAATTGATCCCAAGTTCAAATACACCAAACTTGGAAGCCTTCAGGGCTGGCTCCTAATTGGCTCAGCAAAACCTACCGTGAAATATTCGGGAATTTTGCGAACTCTTGGTAGCTGGGAATCCACCATGGTGGGAGCATTTATACCAGGGAAATAGGCAAATGAGACAAAGCAGGATTATTTTTTTTTTTAAAGAGCTAGTATATGGGGGCTCTATGGCTGGAGCGCTGGTTAGAGAATTAACATCGGTGTCCTTGATGACGGCAGGTGCCAGACTAGTCTGTTTTTCTCTTCGATATTCTTTTATAGCTCAAAGTTGACACTGGCTGGTAGAGTAGCCTCAATTTTTTTTTTTTAATGTTTAATTTTTGTTTATTTGTTTGGTAAGGGGGAGGCAATCAGGTTTATTTATTTATTTATTTAGAATGGAGAGATTCTAGATAAAGAAAGATTTAAGATGGAACCCTGGAGCTCGCGCACGCTAGGCACGCCCTTCGCCACTGAGCTCTACCCTTCCCACCTAAAGCGGCCTTTTCATAAAACTTGCATACACCGTTCCTGAGGACTTGCGACTGCCAGAGCAAGAACAAACATGCTTCCAGTTACACCCTGCCACGGCCTCTATCTACTTATATTTGCACAGGACACTTAAGTTTATCGCACTAACCTTGAGGAAAGACAGGTCGTAACTATTCTGCATGTAGGTGATTTCCAAGTTCCCTAGGACCACCTCGCAGTTATTAAACATCCTCTGCAGACTCACAAAGTGGTCTTCGAACGTGCCCAACTGGGTGAGCTTGTTACTGGTGCCTTGGCAAACTGAAACAAGAAGAAAACAAGAAAGTTATCATGCGAAAATGCCACTGAAAGCAGCCAAACTAAAATCAAACAACATTCACAAACTTCAACTAATTTCTGTGCCCCTCAGTGACTTGTGATAGGAACTCTGATTGAAGCCCACTCAGGGCAAATGTGACCCCCCAAATGGTTAAAAGTTATATAAGGTACGGTTCAGAAGTAAGGGATAGTTCGACCCTATAATGCGTGGAATTGTTTGAAAATGTTAAAAGCTACAAGGGGACGTAGATTGAAAATTCTATGAAAATCTTTAAGACAAAACAGTCTGTAAGAGGTTTAGTACACAAAAAATACATATCATACGGCATTTAAATGATCTAATTATGATGTTGAGTTAATAACTATATAATAAGTTTTCACTTTGCAGAAAGATAGCAGGTCACATTATTGTGTGTCCAAAGGCTATTTACCTATCTGACCATAACACTGTACAACCTAAAGTCAGTGACTGTAGAGTGTACATAAAGGAGATAAAAATATTGTACACAAAGGCACCAAAGAATAAAACCAAATGCTAATATAACACTTGGAAAGTGACGGAATGAAAATATACATTTAAAAACACACTCAAGCTACTCGGAAACCAGCCTGCCCCTGTTTGCCCACATTCCTGCCAGGATTCGGCCTCGGCACGCTTAACTCCCTCATGTTTGAAGGCATCAAACGTAAGTGAGGAAAACATTTTCAATTAGGGGACAAAGGTAGACTGTGAAAACACATTTGGTAGTCTACGTATTTCAAAGCAAAGGAGGGCATTATAATAAAGTCATATTTATAAACCTAGCTCTTTGAAAGACAGGTCCAGGCAAGCATAAGACAACAAAGAGGTTTGGGGCTTTTGAAGCGGGAAGCTGTTAAGGGACTGGACTTTGAACCAAAAATTATCGTAAGTGAAGAAATATGGCCCCTGGCTGTGGAGCTGAGATTCAGAACTGGCCAGGCTCCTCCACGTCTGCACCGTAACCAAGCGGCTGAGCACAAACACAAGGTGGAAGTCAGGGACTTCCAAGTCCCTTCCAACAAGGCAGGGACTTTCTTTAGGAACGCTTCCCAAATCTGCATTTCTGTTTTCCAGGTTCACTGCTCCCTCCCCACGGGAGCTGTTCCGAGGAGCATCTTCTGACTGTCTGCTCTTGCTTTCCGGCGCCACGGCACGAGCACGAGTGGAGACACCACATAATCAGCGCGAAGCGTTCGCACCGACATTAAATATGAAGTGACCCTCAGCATCCTCTTGCACCCTGTGGGGAATTCCCTCTTCTCTCCGTCTGTGGTCTTATTCAAATCTAGTGGGAGAGAGGATGCTCGCGTGGGGACCACGACAGCCCACAAGATGGACCCCCGTCCACTGGCCCCGAGGCACACAGATCCCGTCACTCTTCTGACCGTCACACTCGGATCGACCCAGCATCTCTGGCGGCTTCCACGCAGGAGTGTGGGCTGCTTGGATCGCAAGCTCCAGCTGGAACCACACAGTTGGCCACAACGCAAAGTCTTCCCAAAGAGTTCCCAATTCTAAGGTCCTTAAGGTGCCCGCACCAATGTAGGTGCAAGGGTCTGACAATAATGGGGGACCTTTCAGTTGGCACACCTTGGAACAAAAGCTGCTTTCCCAGCTGGCAAACTGTGCTCTCTGAACTTCAGCCTAACTGGTCGGCTTCGGTCCAGGAAGCCCCAAGGATGGGTCATGCCCCGCACAGACTAGACCTGGGGGTTGACGCACATTTCCCAAGAGTTTCTTCCGTACACAGAAGGATGGAAACGCTAACAGAGGCGTTCATTTTAAACATGTTAAACATTTTCAACGGTCAAGGCTGCCAGTTTGTCCATTTCTCTTGGCTGAACCAAAGAATTTTAATCATTAAATCATGCATGAGTGACTTTGGTTAGTTAAAAAAAAAAAAAGGAAACGTCACTCCAGTTTGCCTGTTACAGAGGAAAATAAATGCGGAAAGATCACAATTGTGTTTTCATTTATTATTCAAAAAGGGCTAAATGGGCACCGAAAAGTATTTATCTGATGACTCCCTATCATGACCTTTTATTGTTTACAAATAGTATGAATTACTTTTATATTCAGAAAAAAGACCTTATATTTGGAAGATAACAGTGACATTATGCACATTATTATTATTGTTTTTTAATAGACTTCATTCTTTTAGAGCAGTTTCAGGTTCACAACAGAATTGAGCAGAATATACACATTATTATTTTTATTTATTTTTTTAGTGGGGAGGTAATGAGGTTATTTACTTATTTTAATGGAGGGGCTGGGGATTGAACCCAGGACCTCGTGCCTGCTAAGCATGCACTCTTCCACTGAGCTCTATATCCTCCCCGCAATTTAATTTATTTTTATTTATTTATCATTAGTGGGGAGTACACATTATTAATATGAATGCTAATTTGTAACACATTTTTGGCAGCAACTGGAAAACCTGTGTAAACAAATAAATGGGCTTAAATTTGCTAACTCATGGTGATTCTACTCTGGAAAACTTATTCTAAGGAAATAGACCTAAATTTCCATGCAAAATATTGATTTGTGTGTGTTTTTTTTAAATAATGGCAAAACGCTGCCCAGCTGTCCAACATGTTTATTCTTGAGTTAAAGGAAGCAGTGGACGGACTGTCTGATTCAGTTTAAGGCAAGTCCATCCTGAGCTCTATTCCAGGATTAATGACTAAAAGACCTAAACAAGCAATTCTCCAAGGAAGACATACAAATGATCAAAAAGCACATGAAAAAATGCTCAATATCACTAATTATCAGAGAAATGCAAATCAAAACTACAATGAGGTATCACCTCACACCAGTCAGAATGGCCATCATTCAAAAATCCACAAATGACAAATGCTGGAGAGGCTGTGGAGAAAAGGGAACCCTCCTACACTGCTGGTGGGAATGCAGTTTGGTGCAGCCACTATGGAAAACAGTGTGGAGATTCCTCAAAAGACTAGGAATAGACTTACCATATGACCCAGGAATCCCACTCCTGGGCTTGTATCCAGAAGGAAATCTACTTCAGGATGACACCTGCACCCCAATGTTCATAACGGCACTATTTACAATAGCCAAGACATGGAGACAGCCTAAATGTCCATTAACAGGTGACTGGATAAAGAAGATGTGGTATATTTATACAATGGAATACTACTCAGCCATAAAAACTGACAACATAATGCCATTTGCAGCAACATGGATGCTCCTGGAGAATGTCATTCTAAGTGAAGTGAGCCAGAAAGAGAAAGAAAAATACCATATGAGATCGCTCATATGTGGAATCTAAAAAACAAAAACAAAAACAAACAAACAAAAATAAAGCATAAATACAGGACAGAAATAGACTCACAGACAGAGAATACAGACTTGTGGTTACCGGGGGGTGGAGGGTGGGAAGGGATAGCCTGGGATTTCAAAACTGTAGAATAGATAAACAAGATTACACTGTATAGCACAGGGAAATATACACAAAATGTTATGATAACTCACAGAGAAAAAAATGTGACAAAGAGTGTGTATATGTCCATGAATGACTGAAAAATTGTGCTGAACACTGGAATTTGACACAACATTGTAAAATGATTATAAATCAATAAAAAATGTTAAAAAAAAAAAAAGAAAACGGTATGAGCAGCTGTTTCTCTGAGGCTTTCTCCTGCCACGTGCCCAACAGGGGACAGTGGCATTTACGTGAAGTATAGGGTAATGAGCAGAATGGCTTGGCCTTGGTTTCTTGCCTAGACAAAGAATACTCTTTAGTTTCATCTTTATACCAAATATCTCATGTGATGTAATATATAGCCATGAGAAAACGGAAATGTGAGGCCACGGAATCAGCGATATTAAAAAATAAAAACCACGAACTAGTTATAGTCAGGCAGATGGAAGACAACACTGTTACAAGCAAGTGTTCTTGACTCAGCCAGGGGAAAGATTTTGCTCGGCCACTTCCCCCCTATGTGACACGGAATGACCTTTCTTGAGGGCTGCACCACGGTCCCCTCAAAGACAGACTTGTGAGAGCAATCCTGGCCCCCCCCACCCCCCGGAATTGTTCTGAGGATTGAATGAATAGAAAAGCTTCGAACTTCCCTCTGTGCAGCTAGCAGCTGAGAACCGTGGCTGTAGTTCAACGTCGGATTCATCTGGGCAGACGTTACGAGACCTCCGGGGATGTGCACTTGCCCTAAGGTGCTGTCTAAACTGGCAGTCTTGGGATCCGCTAGTCGACTTGCTCAAATACTTGGCGTTTAAACAGTTACTTTGTCTCAAGAACAGTCACCAAATGAGAAGAAAGAAAAAAGGAGCATTTGCACGGGAAGAATTTCATGAAAATATGCATTTAGGATGAGATGCTTAAGGAATTTATTCAAAGAGGAATTTAACATCGCTTTAGGGCCATGCATTTGGAACCCAGGGATTTGGGCTACCATTTGCAAGTCCACCGAACCAAGACCACAAAGCGTTCCGTCTTCAAACGTTACTATGAAGGTTCATAAATGCACAGAAAAGCGGAAAGATCTATACGGCAAAAATCCTTAAAGGACCATTTTACTACGTTCATTTTATCACATATCCATCCATCTTTTTGTTTTCCAAGTGTGTTATAGTCAGTTTACAATGTTGGGTCAGTTTCCAGCGTCGAGCACAATTTCTCAGTCATACACGAAAACATATATATTCACTGTCGCATTCTTTTTCACCGTGAGCCACCACAAGATCTTGTATATATTTCCCTGTGCTCTACAGGATAATCTTGTCTATCAATTCTACATATGCCATCAGTATCTAGAACGGTTTCTTCATCTTTAACCTTGGCCATGTTAATTATAACGTGTCTCGCCATAGGTCTTCTGGAGTTCTTGTTTGGGCCCCTCTGTGCTTCCTGTAGTTGGATACCTGTTGCCTTCTTTACGCTGGAGAAGCTTTCAGGCATGATTTCTTCAAATGTCTTTTCAGGCTCCTTTTCTTTTTCCAGCCCCTTCTGCCTACGGTACGCAGGCCCCTATTAGTGTCAAACCCGCCCCTGCCATGCAGCAGGGGTCCATTCATTCGCCTTAGACGCGTGGGTCCACAGAGGCCCCAGCGGAGCCAACCCTTCCCCGCTGCTTGGGGCTGTGTTGCTGTGGGACCCCCCGGTGCGGATTCAGGTTTCAGCCCCCACCTCTGCCCTGGTGACGCGCACCAGGGAATGTGTCCCTCCCGAGCAAGCCAAGATGGCCATGCCTGAACTTGGCCTCTCTTCTCAGGAGAATGTGCTGAGCTAGAGGCTCTGGGCCAGCAGAGATACTGGCGATGGCCCAGCTGCGTTGCACCCTCCCCCCCACCCCCGGCAAATCAACACGGGTGCTTTCTGTGGGGCTTCCAGGCTGTTCTGTGGTGCCACAGCCCGCACCACACTCCAGCGCCCTGTGGCTCCTCTGTGCAGTCAGCTCCAGTCCTCTCCCTGGCCCGTCCACTGATGCTCCAGCAACCAGACCTGGCCCAGCCCTGCTGGCTCGGGTTTCGGGCCAAGGACCCCTGTGCTGGTTTCTCTCAGTTCTGTCTGCCAAGTCTGCTACTTCCTCCTCTGAGCCTCGGAAGCTCCCTTCCTCTCCCTACTGGAGAGACGGTGTCCCAGAGTGACACCTTGCTGCTCCCTCCCCACAGGGGAGGGGACAGGGACACATCCTGCATCGATTTCCTTTTTCTTTTTCCTTTTTCACCCTTCCCATTTTGGGGAGGAATCTTCTTGTATTTCCCAAGTAAGAGATATTCTCCCAAAGTTCAGGACGCATTCTGTGTAAATTGTTTGGGACGTAGGTGTAATTTTTGTTGCATTTGTGGGAAAGGATGAGCCAGGCGTCCTTCTACTCCGCCATCTGGGCAACCCCATCCCCACCCCACCTCCGCCTTCCATTTTTATAGATGGCTGAATAGCTGGAAAATCAGAAATGTGCTTTACCCATGTTGGACAATCAGAAACCGATCTGGACCAGAAAAAGATTTCAGAAAGCCACACCCACTGATCTTTTATTCATTCAGTCCAATAAATCTCTTCCAAGTACTTGGCAACACAATTTCTTTTGGCGGCCAGTGTCTCTGGTCATCTGAGTTTTAAACACCTAGACACATACGGAATGAAAATTCATGGACAGATAAATTATTTATGTATCAGAATATATTTCAGGTTGGCTGGAGTATTTCTTGATGGAACAGTGAATTCTGAGCAGGCTGCACCGAAGAAAGGACAGAATGCTGGATCTGGTTTAAAACCTCCCCACGTGAAAATATAAACAAGAGTGAATTTGGTGTGTCTGGCGGGTCCTTGCTGGAGATGCCATGATCAAGCACCTCCTCCCCGGCTTGCAGTATTTTTCAAATCTCCTAGCTGGGGACGGCTGCTGACTCGTGCTCAGGGCTCTCTCTCCCCCCACACAGGCATACTTCTGAAGTGAGTAATGCCACTTCCCTTCCAAAAGTCCGCTGGCCAAACCACTGCTTGGATCTTTCGCCCCCACTGTGATTTTGGTGTTTCTGACCTATTTCTTGGCACCTACCAGCGCGAGTACCAGACTTTGCACAGTCATCCCCAGTTTTCGAAGCCCTTACCATCTCTTACCCCAGGAGGGCCCACTGGAATGGGATGGCTTTGCCCGTCTGAGCTCCCATCACAGCCCATCTGGGAGACCTGATGGAACAGGGCAGATGGGGGAAGGGGGTGGGGGGGTAAAGGGGCCACAGCTGGTCATCCCAGAGCGTAAGCCCAGAGAGGCCTGTGTAAGGAAGTGGGGGATGTAAAACCCCAAATGGGGCTGCTGGCAGAGACCACTGCTTGAAACCATGCTCAAAACGCAACGGTTCCAAGTGTGACTGAAGGCTGCACTCTGTTTCCCACCACCTTCCGCCTCTGACTTGGCCTGAGCATCCTCGGCGGAGAACGGGCGAACAGAAGACACGTGGCAGGTTGTGGATGGGAGCGTGATCGCACGGGGCCAGCGGTCCCGGAGCCCGTGGCCGGCTGGGCTGGCAACTCGCTTTTTCTGCAGCCGCCTCTCCCAGGACAGCTGAAGGCTACAGATCAGGGTGCAGCTTTTCTCCTCCAGCTATGCCCTCATGATCTACGTCACTTCCAGCAAGGCGACGTGGAGGTAAACTGAGGCAGGGCTGACACGGCCCCACCCAGCTCACATCCCTTCTGCTTTACATTCTGCTCAGGCCGACATGACTCACTAACGACAGAGGCTGGGCGACAGCCCCCACCACGGGCTGTGCACCTGCTGACTGAGCTGTCTCTCTGGGGCTCATCTGAATGCCATGCTCGGCTGCGAAGCACCCCAGCTGGGTGGGGCCACCAGCCTTAGGTGCTGTTGGCCACCGAGTGAGGGTTCACGTCGCTCGGGCTGTCTGCTCGTTGGTTCACTCATTTCTTTAATTAACACATATTCAATAAAATGTTACAACGTTTGCCAGCAATGAATCAGAAGGGTGCACTGCCCTGAAGAAATATACTAGCCCTTTGAGGGGATGACTTTACACATGAGACACTCATAGGACATCCCCATGCAGAGGCTGCATCTCAGGTCATCATGGGGGGATGTCTGTGATCACGAACTATCTGGGAACACACCTTATGTTCCTCACCAATGAGCAAATGAACAGACGACTCCACATTCCCTGTAAAGAGGAAGCTGCTACAAGGGCCATGTGTTGGCCTTGGTGATCTCCCTAAACCCAGTCGCACAACTTGCGACACTAGGAAAATAAAGTTCTTCCCATTTCTACTTCTCCCCTGCCTTCCCTTCCTCGGTCACTTGAGGATTACAGGTGATGCTTCTTGTGTCCTAAGAATCACTCCTCCATCCACTCTTACTGAAAAAAGTTCTGGAAAAGATTTGTAATTTGCAAGGGAAGAAAAGACTTCAAATCCAGAATGGGGGGGGGGGCGTAAGGACCTCTTTTGCACTGTGTTTGGGGTCTCTGTGGCAACACATGTCTACTGTCCACCCCAAAATGGTTGGAATGTTCTTTTAAATTTTTCTTCTATTATTTCCCTTTTTTTAATCGAATGGAATACTACTCAGCCATGACAAATAACATAATGCCATTTGCAGCAACATGGATGGAACTAGAGATCATCATTTTAAGTGAAGTAAGCCAGAAAGAGAAAGAAAAATACTGTATGACATTACTCATATGTGGAATCTAAAAAAAAAAAAGAAAAAAAAAGGACACTATGAACTCATCTATAAAACAGAAACAGACTTGCAGACATAGTAAACAATCTTATTTCCCATTTTTTTTTAAAACCAGTCTCTAATGCACAACTGTGTCTCAAGGCCATTTTTCTAAATCACACACATTTAAGTTGGTTTATGTATGAGCGTTAAAAAAAATTAAACACACAATAGCCACTCCTTCTTCCAAAAACAAAGGAAATAAAAAAAGTAAATAAAGGAGCCATCAGCAAGGCAACACGAGAGGGCCGTTACAATCGTGTTTTCTCCTGAAAACAAAGATGTTCCCAGCACCCCTCCTGTCCCCACCCAGGGCGGCACCTGCCATGGCGACCCTGCCTGGACCTCACTGTGTGCTGACTTCCAAAGGTGGCCCTTGCAGAACCACAGGAAAGCCCGCAGATGGCGTGCAGATCCCAGAGCACTTGTGACCCTCTGTGAGGAACCCCTAGGAACAAGGAGCAGGGAGGATGAGTGAAGGTGTTGGGAGGCCAGCCTATGGGGGCTGCTTGGGCCAGAATGGATGTGGGGCAGGGGCGGGGTGGGCGGAGGGGACAGAGCTAATGCCACTGAGATTTCTGGGCTGCATCTCTGGTCCGATCCCTCCCTGTGCCTTTTCAGGCTGGAGCTGTTCTCGGGGATCAGTCATTGTGTCCTTTCTGCTGCTGGGAACAAACCAGAAGCAGTGAAGGGACGAAAAGTCAGCTCCCTAAAAAGATGAGTGGCTTGACTCCCCCAGTGAGCAGAGCCTGCTGCTGGCTTTTCTGTTTTAAAAGATGCAGAAACCATCAGGTCCTCAGCACGACTATCTGAACCAGCACTTCTGACCACAGGTCACCAGGGATCAAAAGTCCACTGGCGCCTGTCAGTGACAATGAACTTGGTGCCACGAGGTCTGGATCAGAACTGCGGTGGGTCCCACCGCCGCCGAGGCACCTTCTGCAACACACTGAGTCTTTTCTGTCGCCTGTAAAACAGGGACCCCCTTGGAGGACTCGGGGACATGGGAGATCCCTGCTCAAAGCGCCTGACACACGGCAGACGCTTAGTAAATATCACCACGACGCGAATCTGGGTTAAATCTGGCCCGGATCCCAGTGGAATGAATTGCTTCCTTCCTCCCCGAGCACTCCCAGAGGGTGACCCCTCTGCCCTCTGCTCACACTGTTGTGTGTGTGGCCTGGCCAGCAGCCGTGCGCTCCGGGCGCCGGGGGAGGGACGGGGACGAGCCTACGGCTTGAAGGGCAGGCATCCGGACCCCTATCTGCCCGGGGAGCCCGTGCCAGGCCCTCAGGGCTGAGGGAAGCCACACCTTCTGTGTGCCTTTCACAAAACTCCCCTAGGACAGCTCCCAGATTTCGGCTCAGAACATTCTCTACTCTTGTAATTTTTCATTTAGGAAAAAAAAGCCTCGCCCGGCCCCCCTTGGGGGAGGTTTTGTAAGTGCAGTTGGATTTGCAGGCACATTTTTTTTTAATCTAATGCCTGTTTTTAAATGAACACTTTCCCCACCGACTCTTAACTTCAAAGCATCCCCTTTTAAGTTTCATTTTAAAATGGGGAAAGAGTTGTGCAAAGAACACAGGTACGAAGACAGACCTGGCCCCGGTGGAGGGCGGGGACAGGCCTGCCACCCGCTCCTTGGTCGGCAGTGTGACCCACAGCCCGCCCCAGTTCCCGGGCTCGGGGACTGGGAAAGCCTGACTGGAAAATCACTGACAGCTACCCAGTTAACTCAGAGGAAACCTGAGCCAAGTTCCTGCCACAGAAATTTTGCACAGATAGCGCTGCTTCTAGAACCTACGAACGCTCCTTGAGAAGCTATCACTGAAGGGTGAACGGTCTCCTGTGGAACCATGTGCTATTCCTGGGTCACGTGCCTGGAAAGAGGGGTGAACGGTGATGCCAACCTGGGTCGCCTCCCACCACGGCCCGTGTCCAGGAAACACAGAGACCGGAGCAACCTGCTTGCTGTTCCAGAGCAGGGGCTGGCAGACTTTCCCCCAGGAGAGCCAGAGAGTAAATATTTGGGGCTTTGCAGATCGTATGGTGTCTGTGCCAACACTCAACTCCGCTGTGGTGCAAAGACAGGGACAGACGACCGGTGATGATGGGGCAGGGCGCCACCCCGGGCCAATAAAACTTTATTTGCAAAACTAAGCAGGGTTTGACCCACAGCCTGCACTTTGCCAATCTCTGTCTTAGAGGAAGACTCAACAGGAGGTCAGCAGGTGTATCACTGGCATTCCCTTTGCCTTGTACTGTCTAGAAGATAAACCTGGTTGCAAGTGAGTCATTTTCCTCCAAGACCGAATTCCAGAAGGGTTTTCCTTAGGGCTAAGGCCTTCCTATTTCATGATCAGCTAAATAGAGGAAAGGAAGACACAAGGTGTGAAGAAATTATAAGGAACCATCACACTGGAAAATGTTCTTGATGTGTGTTTGGGGTTGGAGGCGGCGGGGACTGCGGTTTGTGGCAGGCAACACTGAGTCTTAGAATTGGATGTCCAGCTCTGGAAATCCCCACCGTATGCAGGACTCCTGGCTTTGAATATTCCTCAAAAATGGTTATCCAGTCCTGCTTGTCTGTTCTGAGTGTCTCAGAGTTTCAACCCAGCTAAGGATCTGCAAAGGAGTCCGCTCTGTACTTCCAACTCCATCACGTACATTATTTCTTACCTGGGTCTGAAGCTACACCCCTCATTATGTCCCCTGGCTTAACGCAGATGCAACAGATCTCTCCTCTAGCTCAGGGCCCCACGGATATTTGAAGACAATGGCTGTTTCTCACTGCTTTTCCCCACCGCCCCCTGCTTTCCCCAGATCCCAGCCTCCCCAGGGCTCTTGGGACTTCCACGTGTGGGGCCTCGCTTCACAGCGACATCCTCCAGGGAGGCCACCCCGTCCAGCCCCCCTTCCTGGCTTCCTCGGCCTGGGGACGTGCACTTGGGCGGGGGCAGCACTCTGCTGTTTCACAGCACATCCTGTCTCTTGAAAGGATTGCATGTCACCTGAGGACCACAGCAGACATTCCATTGCCTTCTAGCTTATGACCCTGGGAGCATCAGCCAGCAGCCACAGATGAAAAAACACTGCTGGATTACTAAAATTGGGCTGGGAGGCCCCAAGAAAAGACTGGCAGGACCCCCAGGCAGGGCCACTATCTTGCTTTTGTGCTTCTGTAAAACAGCTTGCTTCTAGGAAAGTGGAACTTACCCCTATGATCCTATTGGTTCCCTAAGCTCACTTCTGATTGGTCCATTTGCAATACCTCATTTGCATAAATCCCACTCCTGATCGGGCCATTTCTAAAAAGCTCATTTCTGATTGATCCCTTTGTAACACCTCATTTGCATGAAGCTCACTCCTGATTGGTCCATTTCTATCACTCATGATTGGCCTACTTTGTTACACCTTATTTGCATATGATGTTGCGAAGTCTAGCCTGGCAGCCCATAAAAGCCTGTGCAAACCTACAGCCGGGGTCCAGAGCTTGGAGAGTTAACTCCTCTGGGCCCGCTGGGGTGATGAACCTGAGTTCTCCAGCCCTCCCAGTGCTGCTTGGTGTCTCGCCAGGATCCAGGTTGCTGTCACACTCTTTGCTGCAACAAAACGTCTGCGTTAGTGTCACATGTAAGTTTCCAGCAAGCTTGATTCTCTCTTTTTTTCCCCCCAGTTTAATAACTAAAATGGCAGTCGAGCAATGAAAATGGAATTCTACTACGTCTATTAATAGTAGGGCTGACGGTAAATTCCTCTCAGCCTTGGACGAGGCAGTGTTTTTCCTTGCTTGGGTCTCTGCTAGGTTTTAGGTCCTATGACATCCTACCAGCTTAACAGAGCTGGATTTGCTCCTGACCGCAGACCCAGCATTCGGCTGCTGAAAGCCAATTTTTTGATTAAATGGATCTGAGATCGAACCAGTGCGCTGTCTTCCAAAAATCTGTGAGAACAACAGACAGGAAAACTTAGCCACTGCCACCCAAGCTTCGTTAATTATTATCCAAGAGAATACGTTATGAACAACTCATGCAGGTGATTCAGAAAACATTTCATATCCTCTTTCAAAAAAAATTTTTCCTACCTTCAACTTCTCTCTTACGCTTTTCTCTTGTTCACAGAAAATATTTTCTCTTCTTTGCTAAGCTGTCTTAAGGAGATTATTTAAACGTCCAAGTTTAAGTGCGGTGATCAAATGACATGACTCCACCATGACAGTAATTCTAGACCAACGAATGCCAGAGTGGGTTTCCTGATCTCTTAGTAGGAAACTGACTTTTTTTTCCTCTTTGGGGACAATTGGAGACTGAAGCTCCGGGAGCCACATACGGTGCTTCTGAACACCACTAGTGTCTTTCAGGATGCAGGTACATGGTAAGTGAAGTTACAAAGCATTCTTCCAAGATGCTCCGTGTCTATCTGGCTGATGACCGCAAGTCTAGGAGACTCTTGGTAATTAAGGGAGAGGAGGAGCGTGATGGGGCTGGAGCCACGTTGCTGGGTCTAGTAACCACCACAGATGAACGCTGCTCACCCTCACGGTGTGTCTATGATGTCTAAGTACCAAATTCAGGCTCAACAGTTCATCCAGGAGATGGGAGCCCTTTTTATTTGTTCTCATGCCAGCCCAGGATTCTCTGTCTGTCCCGTTCCATCCGACAGAGCATGCTGAGGGAGAGAGAGCCATTCCTGGCACCCTGGGCCCTGCATGTCCCTGCAAGGCCAGTGCTGTGCAAGGACGGTGTCCACTGGCCTTTCAAGTGGCCTGGGGGCCTAGGCCGAACGCAATGGACTTATTTCAATATGTTGGTCATCTGTAACCTAATGCACTTTTTTTTTTTTTTTTTTTTTTTACTTTTGCCTTTTAAGCTATCTGGTTATTGAGGCTGGGAACCAGAGAAGTAAAAAAAAAAAAAAAAAAACTGTAAGTGTGTGCTTTATGCTTTAACTGAACTCATCACTAAGATGCTGTTTCTGGCATGTTGTCAAATCTGTAGAAGGGAGTTCGTGGCAACAGAAGGGGGGGGACTCCTATGGGGCTGGAAGAATGCCTTTCTGTGAACTAATTTCACTCTGTTGAATGGCCACTCAAACCAGATTTTTTTCCCCCCTTGAAGCCGAGAGAAGTTTCCTACACAAACATTTCTTTGTAAGCTCAATTAACTTTTACAATAATTTGTGCTTTTCATTTAAGAACTACAGATGTTGTGTGGGTGGTGGCCGGCGGGGAGGGGGGTGGGAACGAGAGGATAAAGGAGCAGAGGATACAGAGGCCTCCCCCTTCGGAAAATGTGGTAACACTTCCTTTCATGGAAAAAACACATCAGGTTTCAGAATTACTGAAAAATTAAAATCGTTTGTAGACCAGCTAGAGAAAGTCATGGCTGTTTGGTTCGGAGGAGGCCAGACTGGGCCATCTCCCAGCTTCCCTCCCTCCTAACGGGACCCACATGTTGGTGACAATTGTAATTTTCTGCTTGGGAACGGCCCCAAAGTTGGGTAGCAAGGACCCCATCATTCATCAAATGCCAGCTCAATTTGCAAAAGAAACACAAACCCCAAAATATTCAACAGCAATTAGGAGCACGTATTAATGTGCTCAGGGACAGACAAGCCCTTATTAACTAGACAATAAGTTAATTTTCACTGCGCAATGGTTTTTACCGCCAGAAATACACTTGCACTTTTTTTTCCCTCTTAAGTCCAGTAACTTATTATTTAGTGTTGATTTGAGGTGAAATGGGGGTGTTTGGGTGTTAGTGAACGTTTGTGGCTATTTCACAGGACAATTTCTACGTACATTTTATACCCCAAATCCCACAATATTTTTCAGGTAATGATGTTACATTCACGATAACACTCAGCCGCTTACAAACAACTTTTACAGAATGATTTACACTTTGCACTTGCAGATAATCTCAACTTTCGAACTCACGTCTACCTAATATTTAAACTATTAAAAAAAAATCCAGGGGGAGGGTCAAAAGCTCAGGTGGCAGAGTGCATGCTTAGCAGGCATGAGGTCCTGGGTTCAATCCCCAGCACCTCCTCTAAAAATAGAAAAGCATAATTACCTACCCGACCCCTGCCACAATTTAAAAAAAAAATTAAATAATACAGTAATAAATAAGTAAAAATATTTTTTTAAAATTAGCCTAATAAGGAACTACTGAGAATCGAGCCCACTAGAATGAAAGTCCCTTATATGCGTGTGACTTCTAGGCCACACATCATGACAGCCAGGCATCAGGGCACCCAGGATGCTCGGGGGACACCTGCTCACGGCAAGCGGGGCCGAGCGCAGAGGCTGGCTGTGGCGGATGCTCCCATCCGAGCCCAAAGTTCCCACCTCGGATACCTGCCTTTGAGCCACCTCCGCGGGGACCGGCGGTGACACTGTGGGCAAATCACTTCTCTCTGAGCCGCCCTTTCCTCTGTAAGATAAGGGTGAATGTGTCTCCAACGCCGGGTCGTTGGGAGGACTAAACTGGTACCATCTGCAAACCTGTCTGGCTCACATAAGCTATCGCTGGCATCGGGTCACCCTCACCACCATCATTTCAGCATCAGCGTGTGCCAGTGAGGTCCCGGGACCTGGCTAGGGTAGGATGGAAGCTGTCCCTGCCTCACGAGGCCTGCAGTCCGGTGGGGAAGCCAGACAGCCACCAAATCACCCAATGGGACGGTGCCACGCTGTCGCCGTGTGCGTGGCCGTGGGGACGGGGTGGGGTGGGGAACCCGCCCAGTCTGAGAGGGTTCCTCAAGGAACGGCCGTCCAGGGGAGCTTCAAGGGCAAGAGGAGTTTGGCCAAGAGGGAGGAGGGTGCGGGGAGGGTGCCTTCCTGCAGGAGGGGCTGCAGCTCTGAAAGGCTCCCTGGCTGCATGTGGGTCTAACTGAGATGCGGCCCAGAGAGCAGGGGTTCCTGTAGGAGGATCCTGTGGGGAGGGGATGCTCTGCGCCTGCGTTGATGCCAACATCCTGGCCTCCCTGACATCGCAAGATGCTCCCACCGGGGAAAGTGGACAAAAGGTCCACAGGACTTCTCGGTACCATTTGTAACAAGATGGGACTCCGCACGTTTCTCTAAACAAGACGGCAAATCGCACCACTCATGCAGAAGCACAGGCTGTAAGGCAGAAGGTCCTGCGGGAACGGTCCTCCCTGGGGATGTGACCGCTTTGTAGGAAAAGCCAGCCCCGTAACCTGGAGCCCGGGGCCGGTGCGAATGAGCCTGGCTTCGGGCAACGCCCTCGTGACCGGCGACTGTCCCTGCCTAAGCGCGGTGTCCATAGTTTGTAATTTTGAACGACTGCAATTTTTTTCTTAAGATGGAAGCTGTTGTTTTTAAAGCCCGTGGTTTCAATGGTGCACACTTGACTTATGACTAACGATTGTTTGTCTCTATGCCGTGTTGCACCTTCGTAAAATTAAATCATCTCTCTCTTCTAGCTTAAGAAGGCCTCCCGGAGTGTGGGGAGACCGGTCAGGGGGCTGCAGCCCAGGCTGGACAGAGCCTCAAGATGCAGAGTGTGGTCCCTGCACTGAGCTTTCCAAGCCCGGCCCCAGCACGGCGGCAGGGTCGTGGGCATCCCCTGACAGGTGTTATGAAGGCCTTGGAACCCACAGAACTGAGGATGGCTTGGTTACAGAAGCACGGAAGTTGAGGATGCCAGGGCTGTTGACCTTTCTAAATAAAAACCTGGCATGTTGGAGCTCATCATGGCAGTAAGGGGAAAATCAAAGGCCTACATTATGCGCAGAGAATGGGAGTTCAGTCTGGACAGGGCGAGAGGGGCTGCCAGCCTCGGACGGTGCTTGATCTCCCTGCACTGCGTCCAAGGGACAATCCGGTGACAGTGGCCCCCCACCACCTCTTCTCCTCTTGAGCTCGAGTCAGCCAAGTGTGCTGCCCCCGAGCGGTCCCTCCTTTTGAGTTAGTTATGCCAACTCCAAACCTGTGTGAGATGACAATACAGGCATCATAAAAATGCCCAGATCCCCGGTACGCACATAGCACCCTGGTGGCTTCCCAACCAGAGGTTGCAACCGACAGGGATTGTGAACAACATTGTAACCGCAGACCTTAAACGTGCAATGTTGTGATTCTGCAAACAACAACGTCAAACAAGTTCCCAGGGCCTCCTCGGTCCCCACCTCGTGTGCCGTGCAGCCTCCACGGTCAAGGGTTGAGTCAATTTCACGCCTCATGGGAAGATCTGAAACACCGATTTCCATGAAACGCACAGAAACAGCTTTTCGATGTCACTGAAGCAGTACGGAATGTCACGGGGACATTCTGTGCCAGGGGAAAAAAACACCAAGTCTGGGCATTCTCAAACCGTGACTGAGCTACAGCAAATTTTTTTTCCCTGTAACTTAAGTTATAGCTTTTATGTTCACATCATGTTTGCTCCCGAATTAGACTTCAGAACCACACACACATGCACATTCAGCTTTAATTCTGTTTCTCAGCTGGGCAAGGTCACTTGCTCCCTAGCCTTTCATTACATTTCCCCCACATTGGGACCCCCTCCTCTGTCTTCTCCTGCAGGCTTTCCTTCTTAAAAACTGCATCTTGCATTTAAACTGACACTTATATGAGCGAGACATTGCAGCTCTGAAGGGCCTCTCCCAAAGCCTCATGAAGCACAAGCGCACGACGGACTGAGATGAAACCTTCCAGGATGGTGCCAGCAGGTGGCTGTGAAAGCCAGGAATCTTGGACTCCCAGTTTACCCCTTCCCACCCCCTTCCCGCCAGTAACCATAAGTTTGTTTTCTATGTCTGTGAGTCTGTTTCTGTTTTACATATAAGTTCATTTGTCTTTTTTTTTTTTTAGATTCCACATATAAGTGATCTCATGTGGTATTTTTCTTTCTCTTTCTGGCTTACTTCACTTAGAATGACATTCTCCAGGGACATCCATGTTGCTGCAAATGGCGTTATGTTATCATTTTTCATGGCTGAGTAGTATTCCATTGCATAAATATACCACATCTTCTTTATCCAGTCATCTGTCGATGGATATTTAGGCTGTTTCCATGTCTTGGCTATTGTAAATAGTGCTGCTATGAACACTGGGGTGCAAGTGTCTTTCTGAATTAAGGTTCCCTCTGGATATGTGCCCAGGAGCAGGATTGCTGGATCATATGTAAGTCTATTTTTAATTTTTTGAGAAATCTCCATACTGTTTTCCACAATGGCTGTACCAAACTGCATTCCCACCAGCAGTGTAGGAGGTTTGGGAGCAGAAATATGCAGTATTTTCAATTAAGTTTCGCTTATAATGAGAATGACTATGCTCGTTACTATGAGTACATTTTGAACATTTACTTAATTGCTTGAATAGATATTTACATGCAAAGAAGATACTTCTTTTCATCCTCGTCTTTCAGCACAGCATTGCCACAGTTCCATGAATTCACCTGAAACTTGCTAGGTCACACCAAGAAGGGTCTCTACCACATAATCCCATTTTTTTTCCAGACAAGAAATTTAAGACACAGCCCAGTAAAATTCAGGAACCAAGTGGATCATTTTCAGTATCTTCTACAGTAAGCCAGTAGATTAAAAAGGAATTTACACCCTAGTCTTGGAATTCTTTTTGTTGAATGTATATCAGGCTGCTCATCACCCAAAAATAACCCAACATGTGGATTATTGTTACTGCGATCTTTGCATCGAGGATGTGCTACTGTCAACTATAAATTAGTGAACCAATCAGTGCATCCATCTGTCACCCTCTACGGAACGCAAGGCGCTGTGCACTGGCCCCCGCCCTGAGGAACTCAGGGTGATATGCTGAAAGAAGTTAGGGCAACTGCTCAGACCGCTAATTCTCAGCTAAGAGAGAATACGGGTCCACTTTTTAAAAAGCTTCCTAAAGGATCTGATGCTTGAGTGCATTGGGAAGACAGGGAACAAAGAATGAAGGGACGGAATGTGAGAAGACGGCGAGGTGGAGGCAAAAGGAAGCTGCAAGTCCATCCCGTGAGCATCTCCAGCGGAGAGATCGGGAGGAGGGGGCCGCAGGAAGGGCTGGCGCTGCCCCGGGTGGGACAGGAGACACGGGCCGGGCAGTGATGGGGAGGCAGGCACGCAGGCTGCCCCAGAGCCGCGAGATGACCATTCACGTGGTCCGGGGACAGGGATGACGGGGGCCCGGCGGGGCCCCCAGAGGGAGCCTCGGAGCTGGGAGCAAAGGAGGTTTGCGAGGACTGTGGGTGTCTGGGCTCAGAGGCAGATCCCCTGGGTTATTCTCAGAGAGGAGATCCTTCGTGTGAGTCACCCGCCGCTCGTTTCACAAAGCCTGCCTCGGTAATCCGTTATCACTGCTTCCAGCAAATGGGCTCAGATCCACCCCGACATCTTTTCCAGACAGTAAAGGACCCCGCACGTGGATTCAAGGGATTTAAGGATCTGCACTGACTTTTAAAAAAATCAAACAGTATATGTATTTCATTTTTTAAAACCGTATCGCGGTGAGACACTGAACATAAGAGCCATGCTCGCAACCAGCCTTCAGTGCGCGGCACAGTGATGGTATCGGACAGTGGGGGGGGGGGGTCCCCGCACAGAACAGACCCCGACGGGGTGCCCGGGACGATAAAGCCACTTGCTGGTTGGCTGAGTTAATTACAGCAGCCGCTAGGCTGCAGCGCTGAAACGCCCTTTTATTCTGGGACGAGAAGATCTTCTAAATGTCAAGTTCAGTCCGTGGGCGACACCCAGGCCAGCCTGGTAACCTGGAACAAAAGGTAAGGACCACCCCATTGTGCTGTCGCGTTGTGTTTCTGGTGTTTTTAATGGCAATTCTCTGAACTAGGAGTTCGGCGTGAGAAGGAATGTGATGGTGGCGGCGGCCGGGCAGGGGGACAAAGCAGGGCCCCGGCCAGCGGGCCGGGGGGACACGGGAAATGTCTAGGCGGGCACGGATGTCAAGGAAAATGCAAAGATGTCCAAGCCACTACCTGAGAGGGAGGGAGGGATCAATGCCACGGAGGGGTCACGACACCCTGTACCTGCCCCATCGCAGAGCCAGCAGGAGCAGAGCCCCCCGTTTTGAGCCTCCTCTGCTGAATTGGCTTCTGAACCCACATGAGCAAGGAAAAGACAGCCTCCTCCTGCAGACAGCTGCCGGAAAGAGCTCACCTTTTCTTTGCACCAGACTTCTTCTTAAATCCCCAAATCTACCCATGGCTGGGAACATCTGAGCCCTCAGAGCTTGCATGGCATGGCCTTTCCAAAGAGGACAGTGGGAAAAAAAATCTCTGTTGCAACGTTCACTTGGGGGCTTCATTACCCAGAAGAGTCTGAGACACTTCCCTGTGTTGTAACACTTGGATCCGGTTCATGGAATCTTCCCCGCTTTCAAAACAGACGACCTCCCCATTTATCTCTTTCCCCCTGGCTCTGTAAACCAGCCCAGCGAAGTCCTAACTTGCAACAAACAGGCAATTCACTCCTCCAGAAAACACAATTACCCAACCTCCCAAACATGACACCCGGCAAGTTTGTAACCATCATGCCATTTGATTCTGTTCCATCACAGTTTCTTCTTATAGAAGCAATATTAATAATGCCTTTTTAAGTCTGAAGGGTCCACAATAAACATATTAATAACAGGCAGCCTGATTAGCTGCCTCCACTCCTCGTGGGTGTTCGGAGACGTGCCAGCGATGCTCCCGGAACAAATGAGCCCATGTGTCATCCATCAGATGTTTACCGGGCCCCGGATACGTGCCAAGTCCTGCGCCTGCGGCCGGAGGTGTGAATGGTCTTTGCCCTCAAGGAGCGGACGGTCTAGGAAGAAAGACGCCGCCAATACAGGTGACACTGTCTTCCACCGCCCCGATCAGCAGATTTAAAGGGCAAATGAGACGATGCCTTTTCAGATGGGTCATACCCACAGATGTGTCCTCACTGTGGCTGGTTCCACGTTCTCTTCTCCAGCAGAGCAACTTTGAAATGACAGTGGGAGCAGTTATTTGTCAGGCCAAGAAAGGACTTCATTTTGCCGTTAATAAAAGTTGTGCAACACCCACGCAGGGAGCTAAGCTAAGTTCATGCGGAGTAGCAGGGAGTAGACTGGTCATGACTAAGCTCCGGGGTGGCCATGCCTGTGGGGATGGAGACGTCCAGCAGGAGGGCAGGCCCCCAGCCACTGCTCTCAGGACCGCCTGGAGGACGATGCCTGGACCCACAGGGAGACAGAGCAACGTGACAGAAAAGCCCAGAAACGTCCTGCTCCGGCCAGGTGGATGGCCCCGGGTCCATCCAGGTGCGCAGGGAATAGACAGATGCCCCATTCATACCAGCCACCCGACTGGAGCACTGCCCTTCGCACTAGATTGCTTCTCAAGCCCCGGTGGGCACAGGAATCACCCAGGATTTTGCCAAAACGCAGATTTAGAGATTTCCAGACGACCTCAGGGCCTGCCACCCTAACTAGCTCCATCCAGGGGGAGGTCGCACAGGGAATCCATCGAAGCGGCCTCTGAGCAGCTACCAGCTGCAACCGGGTGTCCTCGCGACAGGAGAGGCCGGCAAAGGCCCCCGAAAGGAGGGACCGAGGCGATCCTAACCGTGAGCCAGGCTGCCAGAGGCTGCAAAGCTTCGGGCAGGTAAGAGGGACGCGCACGGCTGCCTCTCCTCCTCCAGGTCAGTGTCTCCGGGCCTCTCCCAGGCGCGCTTCAGTGCAGTGGCTAGAACAGACGGGCCACGTTCTGAAAAAAACCCAGACACTGACCCGAAAGAGGCAACACACCGCGGCACTCTCTCCCTTTTTCTCGGCTAAGACTGCCTCTAACCCCACCGAAATGAGGGTCATTCCAGTTTCCAAGGATCAAACGGGAGACCCTCCACTTTCAGAGCAGGTGTCATTTCTGTGTATCTCCCCCAGCTTTGCTGAGGCATAATTCACAGACAAAGTCTGGATCGGTTTCGGGTGCACGATGTGGCGATTTAGGGAACCACGCTAGCACACCCGTCACCTCCCAGAGTTGCCATTTGTGCGCGTGGGGCGAGAACACGTAACATCTACTCTCTGGGCGAGTGCCAAGCATGCAATGCAGACTTGTTCCCTGCGGCCGCCATGCAGGTTTAGACACTCCGGAGGCTGCGCTGGGATGAGGCACTTATGCCATATTCTGTGACACCAAAGAAAGGGAGGGTGTGACGTTCAAGTCGGAGTCTGTAATCTCAGTGTGTTCCGTGTCCCGGGGGAAGGACTCCATCCTGTACACCGTGCACGCAGGTAAGAGAGCTCAGGATAGCGTCAGAGCAGTTCCCAAAGGCCTGCATTTCACAGCATCCATTCCCTTCGCAGATCAGGCAATTTTATAAAATTAAAAGTCTCGATCATGACACAGTTCTTCTCTTGCGACAATAAACACAGTAACCCTCTCCGTGAGCAGTGGGGAGTGGGGAGTGCGTTCAGTTTCAGGCTTTCTTGGTGGATCCCCCCCATGAACCCCTATTCTTTGCTCCTTGACTTTGGAGAAAAGATGGGATATGCTAAAAGTAAAAATAATAACTTTTTTTTGGGGGGGGATGTATTTTTAAACTCTTGAGTTTTCCAGGAAGAATTTGTAAAGCAAGACAACTTCACCAGTTTCCCCGCCGCCGTGGACACGTTTATGGGGGAGATCTGGGCCTTTGAATCGGCCGCCCCTGGGCGCCCTCCCAAGGCACCAGCCCACACCCCTTGCCCCAGCGCTGTGAATGGGTGATTGATTTGTCCTGTGCTGGGGGACGTGAAATTTTGGGGGGCAGGCACCGCATCTGCTGGACTTGCTACAACCAGACTGATGCCGGACTAACCCACGGGTGAGCAGCCTGCCCTGCAGAGAGGTGGGGACGGACCTGCCCTCCCACTCTGGGCTCCGGGTGACAGCCTCGTTCTGCTGCTCAGCCTACCTGATCCAGTGTCTCCGCTCAAAACCTGAGCGGCTAACTTCCGTCTAAACATTTTATGACAGCAAAGAAGTCATTAATAAAAATTTAACTTGTGCTACAGACGTTCAAAGCTAGCAAGGACGTGAGGGGTATGCATGTGATTGTAACACAGATTTACGGACGTGGAGTCTGGGGGTGTCAGTCCATTTTGGGTCCCGAGTCCCTTCTTCCTCCTCCCTCGAGGGGCCCAGTTCCACCTCGGCCCAAACCCCAGGCTCCCTGGCATCAGCACCGTGGTCCTGATGGCAGCCCATCTTCAGTGTTTCTTCTGCAAAATCCAATCTTTTGAAATTCTCCCACGAAGATGCTTTGGGAGTGGGTTTCCAGCGCTGACCGCATCACTCACGGTCACCAGGACACAAACATGAGGACCTCTGTGCTCGGCGGGGGCAGGATGCTGTGGACCAGCCTGTGAGAACGGCTGTGCCTCGCTCCCCACAAGACAGCTGCTGTGGCTGCATGATGTCGCGGTTAGGACCGGGCGGTGGTCCCAGACGGCTGCTCCCTCACCCGCGGTCCCCTCTCCAGGGTTGCCTTCCCGAGGATCCAATGTTTTTGCTCCTTGAATTCTGACAAGTTGCCTTGTTTGTTTTCACCGCTTAACCATCCCCTGCTTCCTAACTGTGGGAGTTGGGAAGCCAGGGTTTTCCCAGAGGAAATGCCCCTTCTCTTCTGGACCGGTCCATCCTTCCTGGGGCACTGTGGTCTCTCATCCACTCATGCATTCATTCAATAAACAGTTACTGATCAAAAAAGGCAGCCAGAAAAACCTTTAACCACTGCACCCTTTATCCCACATTGTAAGCCATTTGAATCAGAAAAGCAAGTATCGTTTCCTTTTGAATCAGCTGAATGGCTAAGACACTGGTATGGGAGGTCCCGGATTTCTTGTGACCATGCTACAAATTACACGACCTGCGAGGGTCAGTCTATTTTCCTCCTCATTGTGGCTTAAAGACAGGCTGATGTCACCCATACTAGAGGCACGAGGCGCTGGTTCTGGAATCGGAGGGGCCGAGTTCTAGGTGCTTCCAGACCAAGCACCACGTGTGGGCTCTCGGAGAGTCATTCCCACCTCCCGAGCCTCAGTTACGGTTTAATGTAGTGAATGGCTGGGCTGGACGATTTCCAAGCTCTCCTTTTTTTTTTTAAATTGAGTTATAGTCAGTTTACAATGTTGTGTCAATTCTGGTGCACAGCACAGTGCTCCAGTCACACATGAACACACATATATTCATTTTCATATTCGTTTTCACTGTGAGCGACTACAAGATCTTGAATATATTTCCCTGTGCTGCACAGTATAAACTTGTTTATCTATTTTATATATACCAGTCAGTATCTGCAAATCTTGAACTCCCGCCCAGTTTATCCCTTCCCACCTGCCTCCCTTCCCCCCTGGCAACCCTAAGTCTGTTTTCCATGTCTGAGAGTCTGTCTCTGCTTTCTGTGAAGTGTCATGCTCTGTGATTTTAGGAATGACAGTGGGAAGACTGAAAAATCTGTATCTTCTAGGAAAACAAAGCAGAGAGAGCACATGTCAGCTTGTCATCCCAGGTCAGAGCTGACTGGCCCTGTGGCCCCTCCGCAACCCTCATGCTTTGCTGAAAGGCACAAGCTTTTCTGCACCAAATATGAATTTGTGTTAAAAAAAAAAATCCGTAGGGAACAGGGTATAAACAACGACTCAGTGATGAAGCTAGTGTGCCTCGGGGATTTGCCGTCTTCTGACATTATGCCATTTAATCTTCACTCAATCCCGTCCTTTATTCCAATTTTACAAAAGGAGAAACCGAGGCTTGGAAATAAGTTACTCAGTTGAGTCAAGGTGGACGCAATGCTCCAGCGCATCTCTGCTGCCCTTCCTTATGCCCTGTCCCAGGTCCTTGGCATAAAGGCTATGTTTATAAATGTAAGAAAGTTAATTAATATTAATTTTCACCATTAGAGTTCCAGGGAACACACTCATCAGAATAGCTAAAATAAAAAAATCAGACAACGTAGGCACTGGGTCTAGACCCAGAGCAATGGAAACTTTCAGACATTGCAAGTGGGATGGAGTTTGCTAAAACCACTTTGGGAAACCTTCTGGCAACATCACGGAGCAAAGCCATACCCTGGATCCCAGAAATTCCATCTTGGGTACCCAACAGACAGTGCACGCGAGTGTACCGAGAAAACAAAGGAAGAAACAGCCCGAACGCAAGGCCATGGTTGACGCGGTGTGGAATTCTCTTACGATGAACTATATACAGCTGAGAAGGAAAGCACTGGATGATTCCATTTCTGCGAAATTCAGGGACGGGACAAAACCAATCCAGGATGCTGGCAGGAAGACCAGTGGGTACCACGCCCCAGAGGGAGACACAAGAGGATGCGGGTTACAAAGGCGGGGTTTGCCTTGTGAAACCCATCAAAGTGCAAATCTGTGCACTTTCCTGAGTCTACGTCATCCATGAGTTGAAGACTTAACTTGAGAAAATGCTAGGAATTTTCCCTATAATAAGAGGTGCCTGGATTGAACAGGATCCCTAATCAGGAACTCTCGGGTTTTCAGCAGGGGGCGTGCATGGGGCTGGCAGGGCACAGGCATGGGACAGCACAGAGGGGCCAGGACGGTGGGACCCAGCTCGGGACCCTTCACCGCCTCTCACGAAGTCACCTGCACAAGAGGACATGCTCGGTGTGACTGGACGGTTCAGGACAGCTGCCAGGGCTGGAGTTTTGAGCGCAGTGTAGACATGGACGGCAAGCGGTGTGGACCTTCCCAGACCTTGAGACCGCATGTCCACCTGCACGTACACTGGTTCTCTTAAATCCAAGCTGCAAAGTCTTTTTTCCCAGGTCGACCTCTCCTTTCCAGCGTGATTAAGATACATTTTCAAATGTCAAACAAGGTTATAATAATAACCATGAGCCCACATGTCCTGCCCTCTCTTCCAAAATGAGCAAGCTAAGAAAAAAAGCCCTGAGCGCTCACGGAGGAACCCTTGTTTCCAACTTCAGATGCTCATCCGTGTTTTGGGAAGTGCCATGTGCATCCTTCCTGCACACACCTGCTGTCATTCAAAACGTAAAAACTGAACAACGCAAGACCGCCCTGAGCACTGCGAAGTTGACTGAGGCCATCCTACACTCCAGTTGCGCAATCCCGGGGCCAACCAGTCCAACCGCCCAGCGGAGACACTGGCACGTCCTGGGGTGGATGGAATTCGATGGGAGAGGGAAGGGCACACAGGAGGTTCTCCGCGTAATGGATGGAGTTGATGTAAATACATTCCCGGGTTCTGAGAGCTGAGCATCTCAGGGGAACTGGTGCGTGGCGAGTGACACCTGTGTGGACACTGCGTCCCGCGGTCCCCAGCCCGATGGCCGCCACCTTCGAGAAGGCCTCCAGGAAACCCTTGAGATGTATGCATCTGTGAGTCACCCATCCTGTGACCGATTACAGAATCTATTTTTACAAGACAGAAGAGCTAAAATCTTACGTGATGATAAATAAGATTTCTTGAATGTCCTACAGGGCAACGCACACTTGTTGAGCTGAATTCATCACAACAGCAACCACTGAATATTTACCCCGTGCGGGCAGCGTGGTGGCGTCCTGCGGTAATTCCGAGCCTCTCATGGGATTAAAACGCATCGCACATGTTCATGTCTGACGCACTCCTGTACTTAAGTAGAGCCTTGGTGGTATTTTAACTCAGGGTACGTTTTTTGGAAATTGTTTTAGGTTTTCATGTGAGCTTAAGGAGTAATAAGTAAAAAGGCTGCCACGTTCCATTTTTTCTATGCAATTTCCTTCTCTCGAAAGCTCATGTTTACATAGCTGGTTACATCATATTTCATATTTCTGCAATGCCAGGAAAAAAAGAAAAACCACAGACACATATATGAATACTTGAAGTCTACTGGACACGGCTACCATAGAAGAGAAGGAATTCTCCAATTACAGCAAAGCCAATGATCCCGTGTTATAAAAAATTAATAACGGAGATGTTTCAAAAATAGGGTGTTCTAAAAATTGCTAAATGTCCAATATTAAGGAATTGTTATAAATAAATTATTACACATCAATAGAACATGGAGTGCTGTAACATCTTTTAAAAATATTACATGGCATAGAAAACTGTTAATGAGTAAAAAAACACTGTACATACTAATATATGAATATTAATTATAATTAATATTAATAATAGTTGTCTCTGGATGACAAGGGTTTTATTTACTATACTACGTTTTTCTTTGTTTTTCTAATGTTCCAGGATGGCCGGGTCTTACTTTTTAAGTCAAAGAGAAGGAATTAAGGGTGGAGAGAAAAGGAAGTGGCCGTTCAGGGTGCCTCTCAGGGCAGTTTTGCCCTCGCTGTGCAGAAGCTGGGAGCGTTCACATCCCTGCTCCCAGGGCAGGGCCTGGACCCCGGGAGCCAGAGAGTCGGGTGGGCCTGGGGAAGGCACATGCCCTGCTTTTGTAATAGAGGACAGATCTGACCCTGTGTGGGATCTGTTCCTTTAGTTTTGACCACTGTGCCCTGTTTTCTAGGCTCAGTCTTGCCGGCTCTGCACCTTTTGTAAAATAGCGTTGCCTTTAGCCTGAAATAGACAGGAGAGCCCATTCTCGGGGCTCTGACCTTGAAGGATGTTAGCTCTTCTGCACTTACGTAGAGGTGGCAAGTTGCAAAATAGAGAATAGCCTTTGTTTTGTTGGGGGTTTACAGGGGCACCATGAGCTGACCCACAAGAACGAAGGATTCCTGCAGCCAGAAGTTTGCAACAACCAACCACACCCCCCCCCCTTTTTTGTATAAAAGGAGCCTGTGTTCGAACTTGAGAGAAGATGGTTCTCCAGGACGTGAGTCCCCCATCTTCTAGGTCTGCTGGCTTTGCGAATAAAGTCGCTCTTCCTTGCCCCAACACCTCGTCTCCCGATTTATTGGCCTGTCGTGCGGCGAGCAGAACGAGTTTGGACTTGGTTAACACTTTCTGCGGGCATTTGGACGGAACCCAAACTTTGAAATAAAAACCCCAGTGCCCCCACACAGCCCTGCTTCTTGCCAAATCACCGTGGGGTCCCCGTCACAGGTACATTGTTTGCATCAGAATTGAAGTTCTGTGAATCGACAGGGCAGGGATGTTGCAGAAAAGCTGGATTTCTGAGCCGTGTTTCTGGGTCATGTGTGAACCTGGTGACAGCTTTCGATGACTTTCTCCTTACTGGAGGACAGCCATCGGAAGTGATACTGGAATGCGGGGAGAAGGAGATTGTCTAAGAACCAAAACGTAATGCTTATACACATCAAAGATTCCTTAGGTACTTTTAGAGGCAGAAGGAAGCCAAAAGGAAACCCCCGTCCTGCCACCAACACTATGCGTGTGAGTCACGTACGCCTCACCTGGGAGATAAGGAGGAAGGAAATTGGACGGGATCAACATCCCGGGAGCTCTCTCTGCAGGAGGCACCATGTTATCTTAGTCACCCCCACCCTGAGGACGGGGTGGCCACTGCCACCAGCAAGCGCAGTGTCAGTCTTAGTCACGGTGTTCAGGGAACGAGCTGTTTCAATCCACTGAACTGTCTAGGCTGAGTAACAAAACCTCCTTCCAACCTGACTTCCTTCCATAAAACTTCCTGCCCAGAGCTGTCTGGGCATCACTGCTCTGCCTGCCCAGGACGGTTTCTCCGAGAGCCTGGGTTCCAGGCTCTGGCCCTGTCACCTCCCTCTTCGCACTCTCACAAGTGCGTAGCTTGGAGGGGAAATTGTACGCATCTGCTGAGTCTACCTACCGGGCGTACGTTTATCTTCCTCTGATGGGCATCTCAGGACCACCGGGACGAAGTGATGCCTGTCTTTGGAAAGTGAGACTGGAACCCAGGGGCTCGGGGTGCAGATTCAGCGCTGCTGTAAGGCTGTGCGTGATGGAAACCCTGCAGGACTGAGGGTCCAGGCGTCTGTGTGCCCTTGGCCGGTTACAAAAGCGCTCCTGATGGCAATTTCATAGCCCTGACAAGGACTGTCAGTTCACATCCACTGTTCCTTTTTTTTTCGATTCTAACAGCAGGACTCGTAGGAAAACCCTTGTCACTCTTCCCAGGAAGCTTCTGGTGCCGGGGAGGGGGGGCGATGCTCTCTGACTGTGACCTGCACGGCACCCCCGCCATGTGTGCCCAGATCCCCCCCGGCCTCACCCTGTGCCCACGTCTAGACGATGCTAAAGGCCTTGATTCAAAGTGACAACCCCCAGCTAAGCTGTTTGTTTTGACTGCAAATTACGGGTTTGAGCCGCGGCCCCCTCCCACCCGCCGCCTCGGTCATCGGCCCGTGTCCTCACAGTTGGCCCGGGATTCTGTCGCCCACAGTGACCATGCGACACTGGGACGGAGGGGGACCCGAGGGGCTGCCATCGAAGGGTCGTGATGGAATCACCCTTCACTGCGAGCGTCCACGAGACGCAGAGGGCGGGAAGCTGATTTTGTGCGGGTTTTTTCCACATGCACCTGGGGAGCCCACAGTGATGCATGGGGTAAATGCTTCTTCTTACTAGGCTGTTTTTTTTTTTTTTTTTCCCAACCGGAGGCGGGTGGAAAAGGCAGCTTGGCTATGGCAGACATGAGGCTGCCCGTGACCCCCGGGCAGTCATGAGCACCCATCAGCTGAGGGGTTCGGGGGAGGCCGGCGCTGGCATCTGGCTCTGGCTCCTGGGGCATCAGCGTGCGATGCCAAGCCATCCCCCGCCTCCCCCACCCTGCACCCCGCCCTGCCCTCTGGCCTGGGCACCCTCAGTGTGGACAGAAGCACCCAGCACAATGCCTGGCCCAGAGGGTCATCAGATCTGGGTACACTTTTCACCCTTCCACGTTGCCAAAACCTCTCTTTTTATCAACAGCATCCCAAACCCTCCTCAATGTGGCATTTCTGCGGTGTTTACCTGGTGGGCGGCTAATGGAAGAGGCCAGGCCTTCACAGAAGTACCCTCTAATATGCTGGAGGCCGGGCTGCTCCCCCGGGCAACTTAACTCTTCGCTTATTTAGCTGAACTCAGTTATTCCCAGGGTAAGGCCAGCCACTTAAGGCTCACTTCAAGTCAGGGAATTTATCTCTATAGGACTTTTTTTATTCCATCTGGATGGTAACATTTTCAGTGTTTCTTAGACCACATTTTAGGCAATTTGAAACCTAACACATTCACGGCTGCATTTTGTTCAAGGAGGCTGGTAAGTCCTCCTCGGAGCCTGTCCGAGGGGGTGGAAACACTTAGGAAACTAAAATCCAAGTCTAATAAAAAAAATATATATATATATATACAGGTGTGACCCATCAAGGAGGCAGGACCAAACCCGCCCGGCTGGGCAGCTGCCCCAAACCCATTCCTGCAGACTGAAATCATACCCTGGTTGACGGCGCCCCAAACCACAGGCTATCTGAGGGTCGAAACGCTTCAGTCCTGTCGCCTGGATGTCAAAGTCCGTGCACTGGGACGACTGGCCGTCGGGCGAGGAGCGCCCGCAGCCCTGGCCACCTAGGCCAGCTGGCGGCATCCTTGGGAAGGCTGCAGTCAGCTGCCTGCTCGCTTTCAGCGAGTCCAAATCCGATTTCTATGGTTTCTGAATCAGTTCCTGGGAAATAAAGGGAAGGGAGGGAAGGGACAATGATGCTCCCAAGAAGAAAGGCCGTGTAACGCTGGAAAGCCCCCAAAACTCCAGTCTCTGGAAGGAAGCTTTTCTGAAGGCACTCGAGCCCCTTCCTCCCTGCCAGTGGAGAACGCACTCACTCCCCTCTTGGCTCTGAAACGCTCCTCCAGCAGCTCCACACCTGGGCCCAGGATCTGCCAGGGGCCAGCTGGTCATTGTGCAGAGCCTGGTGGCTGCCGGCCAGCGACAGGCAAGAGAAAGGAAAGCGGAGCTAAAACCGGTCCCAGATACAGTCTGAAAAGCGACATTTGAAATTCGACTTCCGAGTGGGGACAGGAAGCAACACGGAAACCCAGTAATTTACAGGATCGAGGGTGGCCTGGGGCCTCGATTCCGCTCGTGCAATGTCTCCCAAGAACTTCCTGGCTACGGATGCATGGTAATTAACCTGCGTGAAATTTAATAACCTTAAGACATTTCAGATTTAAGACAAAGGCCTTGTAAATGATCGAGGGTGGTGCCCAGTCTGCAGCCTTTCCCGTTGGCAGGGCCGAGAGGGCTGTCCCTGCAAGGCTGGGCACACAGGGACACACACTGCTCTGGCTGCCTCCTTCTCTCTTTGGAAATTCCCATGAGATGCATACAAAATCTCTCCTCTCTTCTGTACAGAGATAATATCACACCTCTTCATATACATTTATTTAAAATTTTAAAAATATTATCTTAAAATTTAAAAATATTACTTATTTTATTTTATTTTTTGAGGGGGGAGGTAATTAGGTTTCCTTATTTTAAAAAGATTATCTTAAAATTTTAAAATATTTTTTATTTATTTTATTTTATTTTATTTTATTTTTTGAGGGGGGAGGTAATTAAGTTTCCTTATTTTAAAAAGATTATTGTCTTAAAATTTTAAAATATTTTAAATTAAATTAAATTTTATGTTATTTTATTTTATTTTTTGAGGGGGAGGTAATTAGGCTTCCTTATTTTAAAAAGATTATTGTCTTAAAATTTTAAAATATTTTTTATTTTATTTTATTTTATTTTATTTTATTTTATTTTATTTTATTTTATTTTTTGAGGGGGGAGGTAATTAGGTTTCCTTATTTATTTTTGGAGGGGGTACTGGGGATTGAAATCAGGACCTTGGGTATGCTAAGCCATGCGCTCTACCCCTTGAGCTAAACCCTCCCCCTATGCTTATATTAATAAATCTCCATTTTTTTTTCTAATTTTTTTCTCCCTGTATGTACATTCACACTAGATTATCTAGATAACCTTGTTCAGTGTTTTCAGTGTGGGGAACTAGCAGAGCAAATACATCACCAGCCTGGGAATAGGACCCAGCTCTCCTCTTCCTTCAGTTCAACGGAGAACTGATTTTCATCCTCATTCAAACAGAGAATGGAGTTACAGGTCTGTTGTTGGTGGTTAAAAACACCAAACAGGCTTCTTCGTCATGCAAATGAACACGTGCCCGCAGTCCCAGTCCGAGGCTCGAAGGATTAATGGGGTCTGTCCTTTGAGACAGAAGTTGACACCTAAGCCGGGAGGAAGTACCGCTTTAAGGGCTGTAAAGGCATTAAGCTGTTCTGCAGAGGTAATCTCCTGACTCACAGTGACTCACATGGGAAAGAGAGAGAGGCCTTGCATTGCTGCTTCGGGACCTGTCTAGTCTTGCTTTCTGCTCCGTCTCTGTGTGCAGGATCACTTGCAACCAAGCTTTTTAAAAAGACAACCCGGGGGGCCACACCTCAAGGTCAAAAATCAGCCTGACGGCTGCTGAGAACACAGTCCGATGCCCTGAGGTCCTTCACTCCTCCAGACAGTCCTTAACAAGAGTGGAAGTCTGCCCCTTAAACGACAGTCAAATCGGATACTTGGTAAGGATATGAGTCCTTGCAGATTCCTTTTGTCTGGGTTGCACAGATATATTGTGTTGGAAGAGACTTTAAATGACTTTACAGGTCTCATGATTCACTCCTCTGTGTGCATTAATATATTCTGTGTCTAACTTCCAAGGCAGTGCGATTTACTGGCTCACAAAATGAGTTTTTTCTTCACCTAGGTCTTTGCTGTTTATTTTATTCAATGCTGCCTCTCAGCCCTTTCTAAGTCACTCTCCGTCACAGAGAAGCCATCAAAGAGGCAGGACCAAACCCGCCTACTTTTCTTTAACGAACCTTGACCGCTATTGTTCATTTCCTTGTTTCTTTCTTTTTAATAAGTTTATTTCCGCATTGTCGGTTTCCCCCAATTAAAATCTAAGCTCCTTGACAGCCAGCAGCTTGCCAGGCTTGCAATTCCAGCCACCAAGTCTCCTCCCTGCAGGTGGAGTCCAGTCCTGCTCCTGACTCCTGAGTGATAGCTCTCTGAAGACTTGAGGGGGGCTGCTCTAGCTGCAGCTCCCTCCCCCTCCTCCTGTCCTGGCCAAATAAACTCAGTCCTCTCAACTGTTACTCACACATCACACCCCTCACCCGCTTAAAATGTACCACGTCAAGCTTTCGCAAACCTCTGACAGATTTCACTTCCAGCAATTATCCAACAGAGACTCGCCTGAATGCATAAAAATGTACGAACGAAGATGCTACCTCTTCTAGAAATAACCCGACCATCCAACGTTAAATGTTTGGTCATCGAGTCAAAGAGCTCACCAGGATGGGGATGGCTCAGTGGTGGAGATGGCGTGCTGAGCATGCACGAGGTGCTGGGTTCAATCCCTGGTACCTCCATTAAAAAAAATAATAAAAGTAAAATTACAGGGTGGTTAGTAGAAGACTGAGATGAGCCTTGATGCTCTGACGTGGAGTCTGCTCAAGATCCAGTATGAAGTTAAAAAGGAAAAAAGAAGCCTTTACAGCACAATTGTGGACTTGAGCTCTAAATTATAGTTTAGAGCAGGAATACGATTTTTTGTTGAAAGTTCATTATGGATCTCTCCCCATTTCTCTCTCTATATATATCTCTAAATCTCTGTCTGTCCATCCATCCATCCATCTATCCATCTTATCCATCTATCCATCCACCCATCCATCCTATCTGTCTATCCATCCATCCAGTCTGTCTATCTATCATCTTATCTGTCTGTCTGTCTATCCATCCATTCATCCTGTCTGTCTGTCTGTGTCTCTGTCTATCCATCCATCCATCCATCCATCTCCATTTCTACACACATATGCTATATAAAAGGCAAAAATTTGGGGGGAGCTATAACAGCTGTGTGGGGGATAGATTTATGGGAATTTTTACTTTATATCATATATTTCGGTCACTTTTGAAGTTTTAATATATATATGTATCAGGTTACTTTGTTTTTTGTTTTTTTTTTAATTGAGTTACAGTCCGTTTACAATGCTGTGTCAATCTGGTGCACAGCACAATGCTTCCGTCATACACAAATACACATATATTCATTTTCATATTCTTCCCCCCTCCCGTGAGCTACTACAAGATCTTGTATATATTTCCCTGTGCTCTACAGTATAAACTGTATCATGTTACTCTGAATATCAGAAAAGCAAATTGTGGCTGCAGAAGTGGTCCTGCGAGGGGAGCGAATCAGAACAACTCCTGTGCTCTGAACACCAGCCATCCCTCCATCCATTCATAAGAGGCACACCAGGTGCGTTCTGGAAATGCAGTGTGTGAAGTCTGCATGGAGCCTGCCACCAGCCGTGACTCTTGGTCTGTCCTGCGGGTCTCCCAGCCTGACTTCACGGAAAGAGTCGACCTACAGCCGTTTCCCCATCGCTCATTGCTTTTCTAGGCTCCTACGTGAAAAACAGACTAGCTCAAGGTCAGAGATTCTGCACTTGGAATGAGTCACAGCACAGCTAAGAATCACCTTTCAGAAGTCCTGCCAACTTGAGAAGAATAGAACTTTTGTTTCAACTCCATCTTTCAAGGATAATGACTGAAAAGGAAGTTCAGACCTTTTAAGAGATCCAGTGGGATCCAGTAAAAAGATGTTTCGTTTACACAGCAGTGGGGTTCTTCCCCAGTTACTTCTTTGTTTATTGACATGTTTATGCATGGTTATACAACAGAGTGTAACCGTTCGCATGGATTTTAAAAAAATTTTTTTTTTTTAAGTTTGCAAACCATTTATTTTATAAGCAGGCCTGTCTTTTCAGCCAATTGTTTCAGACAGCAGGGAGGTGGGGAAATCTTGTAAGCGGGCAAACTCTCTTTAGATAACGTATAGCACTTGTGCAAATATCACCTTATGATTTCATGTGCAAACACTGCTCTGTCTCCAGATCTGTGGCCTCAGGAATTTGGAAGTCAAATGCACTCTGGGCAAGCGGAATTCACTCCTGTGCTCGACAGTATGCTCCGTCTGCCAGGGCACTGCTAGGACATTACAAGATAATGAAAAATATGAACTCTGATCATTTTCACTCCCTGCAGCATCCACTCCTCACATATTTCCTTTGTATTCGGTTATAATACCAATATTTCAGATGAACTTCATTAAACACAAACACCTGAAATAATAATAGATTTTTAAAAAATAGCATTCAATTCTATAGGTGTTACTGAAAACAAAACAAAAAAAAAGGGGGGGGGGGAGAAAAAGGTCTGTCACTGCATCACAAGACCTAATGGGCATTTTCCTTCTTCCAGTTTTTCATTTGTTTCTCATGTAGCTGACCAATAGCAGTGGGAAATAAAATGTACACCTAGTATCAAGCAGAAAAAAAACACAAGAGGAAGTGACAGACAGGAAGAAAAACATTTGTTGTAACATAAACTGTTTTGTGTAAACAATCAGAATGTCTGCTTCGGTAAACTGCCAAATTATGCGTCTTAATGTATTTCTTTGACAAAGCAGATCGACTTTTCCTGTGTTGTAATTTTGCTTAGAAAGGTGCAAGGTGGAAATATACATATAGCCATAAATTACACATATTTTTAACATGTTTATTTGAAGGCAAATTCAGGAACGTTTGCGTTATGAGAGGAGTTGAAGACAGTTCCATGGTTAATCCGGTAATGTCTTTTGACTCCTAGATTTTTAACAAGATCTCTAAACACGGCTTTTTAAAAACTGGTTTTAAAACGTACATTTTACAACGCAGGTGTTGGGGAGGAACTGATAAACTGCCCCAGAAAGGCTACATTTTTGATAGGGTGCAACAAAATTCCAGAATTTGGGAGAAAGCGTCTTAGAATTAAAGTCTGGAAAGCCACTTTGTATGAATGGAGTCGAGACTTCCACGTGAAAAGGTTAATTTGGAAGCTTTTATGTCAAAGGCAAAATTTCCCTGAGCCTGGAGCACACGGGCTGGGCATTCCTGGACGTGAAGAGTGATGTTTAAAGGAAACAGGGCTGAGTGTTAATGAAAAACCACTGGGCAATTCGGTGCCCAGAGAAACAGGGATCAATTTCAAGTTAGGAGCAGGGTGAAACATTGTGAAACACAGAGATAAAGGCGCAAATATGAAGGGAAAAGGTGGGGATGGCCACGGTGGGTCGTCTAGGTAGGAGCCACTCCTAGTGAATCTGACTGAGTGATTCCATGACCCTGAGCTCACTCCTGACCTGAGAGTGGGTGTGAACCCACAGCGAGCCCCCAACCAGTGCTGAGGGGGTGTGTGAGCAGCATTCATGTTTATCCTGAAGATCCAACTGCGTACTGTTAGAATTACCCATGTCTCTGGGCTCCATGTCTGGACACAGAGTTTCAGAAGGGCGGTGGCCCTGGCTTTCCATCCAAGCGGTCCAGATCGGCCCCAGACCTGGTCTCTGGCCCTCCTGGGGCTCTGGGTACCGCCTCACATACCTCCTTTAACCAATTCTTGAATTGTACTGTTTTCAAGGAGGAACTAAGAAATTCATGTGACAGTCTTTCTCATTTCATGCTTAAAACTCTCAACATTTACTCTCACCATCTGACTTATTTCAGAGCAAAGAATAAAAATAGTTTTTAAAAGCCACCTCATCAAATGAACACTGATGTTAAAAATAGGTCTTTCTACCGAAACAGCTAAATTACAAACGTTCACTCTTGGCATAACATGAAATACGAACTTTAGAATAAAATCAGGATTCTTTTAGTCTTTGCACCCATGGGCTCTACTAACGTGGGTGAACGTATGTTCTGTGATTCACGGGATGTCGTAAGAGCCTTTAAGGTTGGATGCGAGTGGTCCAGCTCTGCGCCCAGTGCTCAGGGACCCTCAGGCTGTGACCGTGGCGCATTCACGGTGTGTCTCCCTCACGCAGGAGCTGTTTTCATGGTGAAAAGGAGAGAAACAATTCGAGTGCATGTAAACCCAACTTCTCCGTTTCCCTGTCAGCTTTGCTGAGGGGCAACTGGCACATCTAAGTGGATACATTTGCAGCATACAAAGTGATGCTCTGATATATAGACATGGTAAAATGAGCCCCAAGGTCAAGGTCATAGAGTTGAACTCTTTGTGTGTGTGATGGAAAATACCTAAGGTCAACTCGTAGCAAATCTCAAGTACACAATAGCGTGTTATTAACTGCGGTCACCAGGCTGCACATTAGAGCCTCAGAACGTACGCATCTTACAATGGAGAGTTTGTACCTGTGACCCACATCTCCCCCTTCCCCCTCCCTCCAACCCAACTTCTCTTTGATCACAGAAGATGTGTCTAACACTCTGTTTTATAAGAAAGTTAAGAGTAAACTCTTTCCTTCTGATAACAGAAAACTGACTTACAAAACCACGTAGAATGAGATTAAAAAAAAAAAAAAACTAACAGCAAATGAACTGGTTTCACCTCAAGCACTTGAAGTAATTAAGGCAGAGTCTTTCTGCAGTTTCCCACATGTGCAGTTTCTATTCTTCTCAGCCACAAACCACACCAAAAGTACACGGAGCCATGTTATAATGGAACGTATTAACAAGTGACAAATGCTGGAGAGGGTGTGGAGAAAAGGGAACTCTTCCTACACTGTTGGTGGGAATGTAAATTGGTGCAGCCACTGTGGAGGACAGCAAGGAGGTTTCTTAAAAACTAAAAATAGACTTACCATATGGTCCAGCAATCCCACTCCTGGGCATATATCCAGAGGAAAATATAATTCTGAAAGGCACCTGCACCCCAATGTTCATAGCAGCACTATTTACAACAGCCAAGACATGGAAACAGCCTAAATGTCCATCGACAGATGACTTGATGAAGAAGATGCAGTGTGTGTGTGTGTGTGTGTATATATATATATATACATACATATGCAGTGGAATACTACTTGGCCATAAAAAAGGATGAAATAATGCCATTTGCAGCAACATGGATGGACCTGGAGATCATCATTCTAAGTGAAGTAAGCCAGAAAGAGAAAGAAAAATGCCATATGATATGACTTATATGTGGAATCAAAAAAAAAAAGCCATGGACATAGAGAACAAACTAATGGTTACCAGGGGATAAAGAGGGTGAAGAGGGATAAATTGGGAATTTGAAAATTGCACCTCCTGGGGACGGATGGAAATGTTATCTGCCTTGATTGCGGTGGTGGTTCCATGGGTGTAGACATCTATCAAAATTCATCAAATTGTCCACCTGAAATACGTCTAGTTTACTGCACAGGAATCATAGCATAATAAAGGCATTAAAAATAAGTATAAAAGTTAATAATTGAACTATTATTCTTGCATAAACATTTGACATGAGGGGACCTAGCTAAAAATAAGCAATGAAAGCAAAGCTCCAACAACCATAAGCTCATATAAAAATCATTTAAAATACTGATTACACTCCACATCATCCAATCAGAAGAAACATCCACAGTACAATTATTTTTCAAATGGGCATCACTGTAATATTAATTGGCCATATTAACCAAAAAAGTTATTAATTATTAATACTATTTTTAATCATGGAAAAGTTTACTAACCCAAATATCCCCCACATCTGAGCTTTCTGAGAGCAGGTGATTTGTAATAGATTTAACGAAGCCAAAGTATAAATAATAAATGATTCTCCATCACTTTCCCTGACCGACTGCCCACTTCTGGCTTCACTGGAAAGCAACAGGAAAAAAACCCAAAAACCAAAAACCAACCCACAGGGCCACAATCATGGGTTTTGAATGAGAGGAGTCAGCGCTTCCCAGGGTAACGGGGTCGAGCCTCAGTCCGGGGCTGGGAACCGGGAGACGAGGGCAGACAGACGGCTGCAACCCAACACACCGGGCATCCTTCCACTGAGAATGCAAAGCGACGTTAACTGACCACTGTGGGTCACTCAGCATGTTCCAGGTACCCAGTGCCATGTACATCCTTGGAATTCTTAAGATGACCCCCCCCCAAAAGTGGCCTTAGTTTTTTCTTAATTTATGAAGCTCAAGAAAATGACCTTGCTAAGGTCATACAGCACGGAGGCGACTGGGGTGGGATTTAAACCCAGTATCCCAGGGGACTTCAAGGCTCCATCCACCCAGATGTCACTCACCCGAGGCAGCTGTGCGGAGGGGCTGGGAACCGATGGCTGTGGGCTTCAGTCCAGGGCGGCAGGTTGTCACCTGTGTGGTCTCGGGGTGTTTACCTAGAGTCTCCATGCTGAATTGCTCACAATGCTTTTGGCCACAAAGGGTTATTAAGGAGGAGCCAAAAGCTCACAGAATACCTCCGATCACTTAGCAAGCATTTGATAAACATTTCCTATTGTTAACAGAAAAGAACAAACCTAACTCCCTATTAGATCTGTTTCTTTGGCTTTAACCCTGTGCCCTGTTCTCTAGGCTCAGTCTTGCTGGCTCGGCACCTTTTGTGAAACAACGTTGCCTTTAGCCTGAAATAGACAGGAGAGCCCATTGTCAAGGCTCTGACCTTTAAGGATATGAACATTTTGCACTTATATAAAGATAACACGTTGCAGAATAGAAAATAACATTTGTTTTGTTGGAGGTTTGCAGGGGCGCCATGACCTGACCCGCCTGCAGGGCTGCAAGAACAAAGAATTCCCACACCAAGAAATTTGCAACAACCAACCATACCCCCCTCCCCTTTTAGTATAAAAGGAGCCTGAATTCAGACTTGGGGACGATGGTTCTCCAAGACATCAGTCTGCCATCCTCTCTGTCTGCCGGCTTTCCCAATAAAGTCACTATTTGTTGCCCCAACACGTCATCTCCCGATTTACTGGCCTGTTGTGCGGCGAGCAGAACGAGTCTGGACTCGGTAACACGATTACTATTAGTAATGGATGTTCATTTATGCTCAGCATGTCCATGGGTACTTCTAGGTGGGCACACACATTATCGATCCTATAAACTGGGTTTTGATCCAGGCAGGGATTAACGCTGCTGTTTTTAATGTGAGCACAGGAACTTCTAGCCTCTGGCATGGAAAAATAAAAATAAAAACGTAACCCAAGCTGTAAGTTTTTAGAAACCACATCATTCAAGGAAAACAGTCATGAATTAAAAGCTGTGAACTTGAACTTCCCATACAGTTCCCTTTATCCCTGCAAACCAAGAGGACAAAACCTGTGTGAATATTCCCCAATCCTGTTTGAAATATTTAATTGTGAATGTCAGGCTGAGCTGTAAAAAGGAAGAGACAGGTTCCAGAATATTTAGGGGTTTTGGACAGGACAATATTCTCCAGACTCTTGCATTTGGAAGAATGCATGCACTCTAATGTCTAAATTTCCTTGACAATATTCCTTGCTCAGACTTGGGCACCGCCGTCCCCTGGAACCCAGTTTTTCGCAAAGCACCTCACCAGCACAGCCCTGTCTATACCAACTTTCTGACTTAGACGAAGCTTCAAATGAAATATGCCAGATTTCATCTCCATCTCTTAATGTGACGCTACAGCTTTATGAATGTTTAATTAATTGTGCAAGGGTACCGTTTCAAAAATGCACCAGAAAGCATTCGGAAAGTAGAGATATTTTAAGACATTGCGATTATGAACGGCGATGAGGCCCTCTGGTTACTCAAACCGTAATATTAAGTAGGAAAGATGTGGTGGCTGATAAGGGCTTCGTGGGTTCCCGCAGGGTAAACAGAGCCTGTTGACAGAGCGTTGGTTTCTGAGCAGAGGAGCGGACAATGTAGAACTCAGCCTTGTTCAACATTTGTGCCAGGATTCGGTGAACAAAGCCAGCATAACTGTGTGTGCTGGGGGCAGAGTGCGGTCAGAGGGTCCTCGAGAAGCTGGAATGAAGAACTGTTGATAACAGTTTTAAAAGGGACAGATGACAAGTGCTTTGCTTGGGTTCCCAAAGCCCGAGACAGCTGGGAGAGGGCAGGTGCTCGGTGGGAAGCACCGGGCCCCTCGGGTAAGTGACAGGGCGGAAAAGTGCGATGACAGCCATCAGCCGGCTGCAGGGAGGGGCGGCTCAGCCCGGGGACTGAGGACACTCAGCTGTCTTGAAAGCGGGGCTGACAACCCCAAGCAGAACATCCTCGTCCTTGCCGGTGGTGATGGAGGGCCAGAGGAAAGGCGAGGTGGGGCCACACACGTCCTAGTGACAATTCTAAGTTATGAGAGCTGCTGAAAGAAGTTGAACACAGGTCATCTGAGGCAGCGGTGAGGTCCCTGTCGTTCAGGGCCCCCTCCCCAGCCCTCCTGCAGACTCCACCGCTTCCGGTCGTGGTCCCGAGAGCCCAGGACCCCCAGGGCTGGCGCTCCGAGAGGGCGGAAGCCGCGATCCCCCTTTCCAGGCCTGGCGCGTCCCAGCTGCGCGCGGGTCACCGCAGTGCGCAGCTGTCGTGGCTCTGAAACCGTTTAGAAGCAGACAGCTGGCGGGGGGTGGGCGGGTGGGGGGGCGATGTTCCTACGTCCCTGCTCTCCTGGGGGCCCGCCCACCTCGGGCTTCACTGGGACTCGGAGGATCTGGCCAGGCCGATGCTTTCAAGATGTAATCAGCACCACTGTTTACACGGAACATCCTGGGGTGGAGGGGATGGGGTGCGCACGACGCAGCTGTGGCTGGAGCCCCCGGCGGCCGGCAGCCCACGGTGCGCCCGGGAGCCCACGCCTCTGTGCAGCATTTGACATCAGCGGTGGGGTCAGGCCCCGGGCTGCTCGGGGCAAGGCCTCTGATTTTCCGGAGCTTCCCTTTTTGGAGCTCCGGGCGGGGGTGGGGGGCGGAGCCCCAGGCTCGGGGAGGGAGGCCTTGGAGATGCTGCAAGGCTGGCTAGCCTCGCGCGCTGGCCACCAAGCCCACAGAAAGAACGCTGGCCTCTTTTTGACAAAACTGGATTGCACGAGGTGCTCCTAGACCCAGTGTCTCTTAGAAACATTTTAAAAGAAAGTGATTGAAAATCGTAAGATTTAGCCCACCTTATAATACAGGCGGACCTCAGAGAGACCGCAGGCTCGGTTCCAGACCACCCAGTAAGGCAGACACGGCATAAAGCAAGTCACGTTAACTTTTCGGTTTCCCGGTGCATAGAAAAGTCATGTTTACATGATGCTGTGGTCCAGTACGAGTGCAATATCACTGTGTCTAAAACAATGTACATGCCTTAATTTAAAAATATTTTAATTATTGCTCAAAATGCTGACCATCATCTGACAATGCAGGGTTGCCACAAACCTTCGATCTGTAAACAAAACAAAACACAAAACAAAAACGCAGTATGTTTGAAGCCCAAAGAGCGAGTGCGGTAAAGCGAGGTCTGCCTGCCCGTGTAAACGCTGGCGCATTTAATGCATCAGGTCCACCTCTGAGGGCTTAAGCAAGTCGCTGGCCTGTTTCCTTCCATCAGAAACGTCCCAGTTATAATATTAAGCCGAGAACGGAGACCTTTGCTTCCATTTATTTATTTATTTTCCATCCCACATCTGTTCAGGGAAGTTGGCAGAAGGCACTGGGAGCGATTGTGAAATCTGTGCTTTCTGACGGAGCAGATCCCGGGAGGGGGGGCCACACTGAACTGCCGTCAGAGGATGCCCCCACCCCACCCCCACCGAGGCTGCCACAGCTGGCGACCACCGGCGACCCTCAGGGAGGTGGCTTTGGCAGCAGCGGGCCCTGCAGCCTGATTGTAGCTCTCAGCTACCAAGTCCCCTCTTCCTAGCTGGCACCTGCGTTCCTCCAGGGCCTCGGGGACCAGGTGTCCTGCTCAGCTATTTCAAGCCACCATTTCATCTTTTTACAGAGAGTAATGTTGCCCGCATTCTCACGGCTGACTCCCAATTCGGAAGGCCAAGCAGTGGCTTTTAAGTTTTAAAACCAAGTAGCATTTTCTTAGGTACCTTGTTTACAATGTATCACATTTCTAATCTGTTATTCCCAACGTATTATAAACGTTCGCAGAGACAAAAGAATTGAACTTCCCTCACGATCTGTAAAATGATGCTAACGTCGACAAGGAGGCATTCTAAATAAAATTTTTTAAAAGACCAAAAAAAAAAAAGTATTAAAAAAAAATCACCCATCCGATGGCCCAAGACAAAAGCAGTCAGATGGGGACAGGCTACCCCAGGACGGACATCTGTTGGTCCATCTGAAATGCCTGTGTCACTGACGAGACATGGGGAAGAGGAATCAAAAAGCCTCCCCGCTTTCTGTGCAGAGAACTGCGTGCCACTGAATTCCAGAGACTAAATCATTAATGGGGTACAGAGAAAACCACGTATGAGCATGTGAACGAAACAGGTGAGAGGGAACACAGGAATATTTCTAAAGTGATGTCCACGTCCTCTCTGAGGCCATAGGAAAGGGAGGGGAAGAGGGGAGAAGACAGGGCACCTGCGATGAGCCTGGGGGGCTGGGTGCCGGGGAGGCGGCTCCCAGGCTCTGCCCCCTGCTCTCCTGCACACAGGCTGCCGGCCGGGAGGCTCTTGGAAATCAGAAGAGTCTGGGCGGTCAGGAATCAAAAATCACTGGGTACATCGGCTCACAGCCGACACCTGGGCACCTCTTACAGTTTACTTGTTCACGTAGTATCTTAATACCCTGTTAAACCTTTTTCATCACGTGAGAAAACTGAAGCTTCAAACCACAGAAGGATGACGGCTTGGGGAGGCCAGGTCTGCCTGCTTTTGCTTAGAGTAATTTCATTTTTTATATTGTTGGAGGAACATGTACTTTGAAGCAAAACTGAGATGATGGAGATGAGCAAACAGGAAAAAAAGACAAAGATACTTATATGGTATTTATAGTTTCAGAGTCCTTTCTATGCATACATGGCAGATAGGAAATTTATTTATAAAAATGGGCTCTGTGAGATTTAATGTTTCACACTTGCCTTTTTTCTATTTAATACATTGCCAAGTTTTTAATTTTAATATATACTTGTCTACAAAACTTTTTTTAAAACTGGCTGAGGAGTATTTCATCATAGGGAGTCAAATCATATTTAACCAGTCCTTGACTGTTGGAAGGCCATGCATGTTTTTAGGGCTTTAGAAACCAAAATTAGGTAGAAAGTGAAAGTAAATACTTGGAATGGAAAAAAAAATCACAAAATGTTTTCCTTATGCAAATTTCACATGCAAATGTCACATGCAAATTTCACAGAACAGAAGACCCGCCGGCACATGGCTGGGGGCCACCCAGCGCCTTGGAAGGGGCTTCAGTTTTATCAGCTGCGAAGTAAATTAATTCCCTCCAGGTGAGTGTGGGGTGATTTTTACTTATCCGTTTGCTTTTTGATGGCTACTTGGGCTGGTCACAGCTTTACTGTGTTTTGTTGTGTTATTGAAACAGTGCTGGGCGGGAAGAGTGAGGGGGCTCTGTGAGGTGAGGTCATTCTCACTGGGGGGCTGTGGGTCTGAGATGGGCCATCAGGCAGGGGCCACGGAGGAGGCTGGAGTTTTGCATTCCAGGAAAGGTGGCTATCCAGGCCCCCTCCGGAGATTCCGGTTCTGCAGATCCGGGCGGGGCACAGGAATCTGCATTTTGACAGACACCCTTGGGAGTCTCTTAGCATGCTCAAATTCTAAGAACCAGTTACTCCAGCTTCTGCAAGAGTACAGGCTTGGGGAAGTCAGCCTCCCTTGCTTCCGTTTCCTTATCAGGCAAAGGAGGAGGTAATAACGCATCTGGAGGGTTGGTGAGCAGTCAGGGTAATGAATTTACACTACATTCCTTCCATTCCAGTAGCTCCGTTGCACAAGCACAGTCCACGGCAGCTAATCCAACAGAACCTCCAGTAACTTCAGGAAGAGAGCAATTAAGAAACAGCCCTCCCAGCGCCCCCACCCCCAATGCTCTGCCCCAGCCTCCCTGAACGGGGACACGGCCACCACTCACAGCCACCCCCCGGGGCTGGCACCGGTGGGAAGGAGAGAAGAGGTCTCTTTATCAAAGGGAACTTCGACATTTCTATTTCCCAACTGTGACAGTGGAAGCTGAATAAGGACCAGCCAGGCCTGGAACTCCTGATCAATCACCTTATGTCACAGCGGGAAAAAATATTTTGGTTTCCTGGTCCTTGAGATCACGACACTTCTATCTTCCTAGAAGTAAATTATCTCTACATAGAACTGGTTGTTTTTTAAATGGCAGGTGATCTGTGTCATCGAGTCCCCCACTTGCTTGGGATAATTTTTATAAAGGAGCCGAAAAACTGAGTGTGAATTGCAAAGACAGCTGATTCCCTGAAATGCATTTGAGGTTGGAATCTGCTGGTGTGCTGGAGCTGACTCAAAAGTAAATCTCCACACACGTGGGTATATTTTATAGGACTCTGAATTGTTACCAAGAACGTTGGTCAATATAACAATATAACTGGAAAGTCATCTGTTGGGCTGCACCCCACGGGCTTACAACGCCTGGACTTGGCCCCCTTCAAGACCAAAGACAGAGACATGAATGGTTTGAATGGATGGGGGAGGTTGCACGTCTGAAGCAGGGGCCTGGAGGGACAGCCCACCCCACCGTGTGCCGCAGATGGAGGGCAGGACCTGCTGGCAGCCTTCAGTCCCTGGAGCAGGGGGAGGTGACCAGTTACAGGGGCGACTGACATCAGATTGGCTCATCGGTTACCAGGGAAACCGGTGGGGGCACGCCCCTCGCCGCCCCTTTGATAATCACGGTGGAGAGCCCGATCTAAAGCTGGAGCAGTCATCAGCTGGGGGCCTGGGGCAAGTCTGCAGGATGGTGAGTCCTATGAGCGGGTGGAGGTGACGGGTGCTGGTGGAGCAGGGGACATACAGAGAGCGGCAGAACAGACGCCTGGAGTGGCCGGACCATACATCACCTTAACTTTTACCAAGGATTTGCAAAGGACATGTTATTTATTATATAAAAGAAGGGCGTCAAACTGCAGGAAGAATGACAATGACTCTGAGGATGCCAGCAAGCGGGAGTCAGCGGGTCCAGGCCTCCCTCCATACAACGCGGCTGAGCACTGGCAGCCGCGGGCCCGGTGCTTTCAACACAGCCCACAGTCCGGGGCCAGAGTTAAGGAGGCCGTGGCCCCCGAACATGCAGAGGAACCCAGGGCTCCAGATAGACGCTCGTCTCCAAGCCAGTCGCAGTGAGTGACACGCGTACAGGTTTCAGTCGTCACCAAAACCGGGATGGAGGGCTGCCCCGACACCCAGAGGGATGCTGGAGGATGGGGGCTGGAGGGAACAACAGAATTCAACCCGGAGGGAAGTGAGGGGACATTCTCACACGAGGGGACAAGGCTTCATTATGACAAAATAGCATGAGGCATTCGTGCAACCCTGGCTGCTCATTTTTTTTAAAAACCAGAGTACCGGCCACCCTTGGAGGTTTCAGGCCACTGCAATAAAGTGAAAAATCATATTTTTTTTTTTTTTGGTTTCCTGTACATATAAAAGTTACATTTACACCACGCTGTGGTCTGTTAAGTGCGCAACAGCATTATGCCTAAAAAAGCCCTGTATAGACCTTAATTTAAAAATACTTCGTTGCTTGAAACATGCTACCCATCATCTGAACCTTTTTTCAACAGTAACGTCGAAGCTCACTGAGCACAGGTCACCATGACAAATATAATGATGAAAAAGTGAAAATAAAATTCTCAAAAGAGGCACAGAGATACAGAGTGAGAAAATGCGGTTGGAAAAATGGCCCCGGCAGACTTGCTGGACGCACGGTTGCCACAGACCGTCTTTTTTGGGGGTGGATTGCTGGAGAGGGTAATTAGGTTTATGTATCTATTTGTCTATTTATTTATTTACTGGAAGTGCTGGGGATTGAACCCAGGACCTCGTGCATGCTAGGCATGCGCTCTACCACTGAGCTATGCCCCAAAAGGTTCAGGTTCAGGGAGTGAAGAATAAGGCAGGTCATGGTACCAAGGGGTGTATGTAGTCGATCCACTGAGCGCGGGCCACCGGCTCTGTCCTAACCGGACTGTACCGCCGGGGGGAGGTGGGAAGGCAGGGCTGTGCTCGCTTCATGTCTACGTGCCCCATCAGTAAACACCCAACAGACCCCTGATCGGTACCTGCTGAATAAGCGAGCTAGTGAATGGGTCCTTCGGGAGCCATCCCTGCTGGATCCTCGGGTATGCCAACACGTTTTCTTAATCCAAAATTACGCACACTGTTTAGAAACAGAACTACTGCACAGTAACCGGACAGCTGCAGGCAGTAAGAAGAAATTAAGGATGCACAAAGTCACCCTTCGGTACCTGCTGGGGGGGACAAATCCCCCTACGCTTTTCTAGAAAGGAGCCACGGCTGAATTCTGATGGACAGAGAGAGCGCTGCTCTGAAACGGCACTGAGATACGGCAAACCCAGAAGATACAGGTGGGAAGCCTGCGTTCACAAACAGGAAAAGTAAAGGGATGGACAGAAGACCTAAACGGGCAGTTCTCCAGTGAAGACATACACACGGCCAAGAGGCACATGAAAAAGTGCTCAGCATCGCTAGTTATCAGAGAAGCGCGAATCACAACTGCAGTGAGGCATCACCTCACACCAGTCAGAATGGCCATCATTATAAAGTCCATGAATGACAAATGCTGGAGAGGCTGTGGAGAAGAGGGGACCCTCCTACACTGCTGGTGGGAATGCAGTTTGGTGCAGCCACTGTGGAAAACAGTATGGAGATTCCCCCAAAAACTAAAAGTAGATTTACCATGTGATCTAGCAATTCCACTCCTGGGCATATACCTGGAGGGAACAGTAATTCGAAGAGACACCTGCACCCCAATGTTCATAGCAGCACTATTTACAATAGCCAAGACATGGAAACAGCCTAAATGTCCATTGACACGTGACTGGATAAAGAAGATGTGGTATGTTTATACAATGGAATACTACACAGCCATGAAAAAGAATCATGCCATTGGCAGCCAACATGGATGGACCTGGAGATCATCATTCTAAATGAAGTCAGCCAGAAAGAGAAAGAAAAATACCATATGAGATCACTCATATGTGGAATCTGAAAAAGAAAGAAAGAAAAACAAACTCATCTACAAAACAGAAACAGACTTGCAGACATACTAAACAATCTGACCATTACCTGGGTAAAGGGGGTGGGAAGGGATAAATTTGAGTGTTTGAGACTCGCAAATGTTACCCACTATATATAAAAATAGATTAAAAAGCAAATTTCTTCTGTACAGCACAGGGAACTATATTCAATATCTTATAATAACCTTTAATGGAAAAAAATATTAATACAAAGATATGCATTTACATGTATGACTAGGACATGGTGCTGGACGCCAGAAACTGACACATTGTAACTGACTATACTTCAATTTAAAAAAAAAAGTAAAGAGAAAAAGAACTTGTTGACTGAATAATTGGGCCAAACATTCAGCAACTCGTGTTAAGGCACTGGAGTGTTTTTTTAAAAATAATGATTTGCAAAGAGTGTGAGTTAATCATTCTGGGGTAGGCACTGGTGTTTAAAAGGTCTTCAGATGACTGCAAAGAGCAGCCAGAGTGGAGAGCCACTGCGCTGAGGGCTGGCGAAGGGAGGAGCCGTGTCTGGCAGAGCACAGCTGCCTGACCCCGGACCGCCCTCCACTTGGCTTCCACTGGTGGAGCCGGTGCTGTGCCCTCCCAGCTGCCGGATGTTACACGAGCTCAGGATTCAACCAGGGTTGCCTGTGAGTTTGCTGATGTCTCTTCATTACGAGGACAGAGGCTCAGGGAGTCATTGTTTTGTTGTCACAGTGCCCCGTTGTCAATCGAGCCTTGGGAGCTTTTGTCCACTGTTCTTAACAGCTTGTTTCTTCCCCTTGGAGATGCTGCCTCCCAGACATTGGTATGTTTTGAGGTTTTTTTTTCCCCCTAAGTGTGCACACACCCTCAGGGGCACATGGATGGTCTGGAGACCAGGCCCTCAGTGCCACCAGTCTGGGCACCAGGGAAGTTACAAAACAGTACGAGGATCATGCAGTGTCCTCGGGGAAATAACCATCTTTTTGGTCCATCCTTGCAGGCATTTCCACTGGAAAAGGACCCAAGACAATTCAGAATTACTGGGACCCAAGCCTTAATGTGAGGAAAGACACATAAAAATAAAACCACTGAAGGAGGAGCCCCCGAACTCCCTCTCCAAGTCCCCAAAAAGCTTTTGCAAGCAGCTTCCCGAGTCTGGACGCCCCCACGGAATTCTGTTCCTTTTGCTTCACTAAAGTCAGAGGGATGAATTTGCATTCCTACGGGTCATGGTTTTGAATGATCCAAAAGGCTTCTCCCAAACTTGTCGCAACCTTTCTAATATTTCACAGATAAGCAGGGTCTGTCTAGAGCCTGAACAATAAGCACCCAGGAACCTCTTAAAGCCAACAGCAGTGATCACGACCAGAAAAAAAAACCTAAAGCACAATCAGTTTCCATTACTCAGTTTCATTATCAGTTACCCTCTTCCAGGGTCAATCTGGGATAGCCTCATGGATGCAATGTTTTAGAATGCCCAGCGCAATGAGAGACGAAGTTGGAAAGTAAGCTGTCAGAATGCGCTGGAGTGGATTTCTCTTCCTCCTTTCATCATGGACTCTTGGTAAACAATGATGACCTAGATACTGGACTCTGATTTAAGGATTCTCCAAGCACTGGTCTATCAACTGTCCTCCTTGAAGATCTCTCTGTGATCGGATCCCCTAACGTGCCAGGCCAGCCTGTCCCCGCACGGTCACCAGGACAGTAGGAGGACCACGCCTAGAGAGCCCCATCGCTGTTCCCAGGAAGAGCCCTGCGCAGACCTCACTCACAGAACGGGCGCTCGCACTGGGCAGCCACCTCTCAGGCCCGATCAAGAGCTCTCTCTCCCGAGGATGGAGAGCTGGATGCTGAGTGAGGGCAATTCATTTTGCCCCTGACCGATCACTGCAAACTCACTTCTCAGATTAGCTTCCAGATGAAACGTGGTGTCGCCAGACGTCACCCTGTCAAGTCGCCCCTCCTGGAGACAAACTTTCCTTTGTCACCGGGAAACGTAACTTCAACAAGCCTAAGTGGGGTCTAACATCTGCACAATAGTTTCATTTTTATACGTGAGGCACGCCTCCCGTGGGCTGCATCCTACGCTCCTGCTGGATTCATTTCCTGGCTGTGTATGGTTTTGCCATTATCTGCACTATAGCTGATGTTTTATGAAGCCAACTGCTCCGTGTCCATCGGCACCTCCACACTCACACGCTTCCTCAGCGGTTCCCTGGGCCACCAGGAACAGTCACGTGACGGGAAGCCAGCAGCCCCACCAAGAGCAGACTGATCTCAAATGCTGACCGTAAACCACACCGCCTGAGACAGACCTAAGAGAAGTCACTTCTGGGCCAACCGATGCAAAAACTCTCTAATGCTTCAAAGCAAAAAAACTTTAAGAACAAAATCCCAGTCTCTAGAGAAAGTTTCCATCAAAATTAGAATGGAAATAAATGCAGTTTCTGCAAAAAAAAAAAAAAGCAAATCACTTCTTCATTATTAGCTGTCCACAGATATGAGGAGAAATGACTGTTTCCAGAACAGGAAATTGTGCAAAATCATGAAAGGACAAGAAAAATAGTGCAGACATGCCACACGATCGGGGCGAGCGATGCTCTGGCTGTGTTTGCCATTAACGGGGACTCAGACTTGGAAACGAGCAGTGGAAACAGTATATATGGATCTGGCCACTGTGGTCGCCTCTGCGATTTATTACGAACTGCATACTATCCATGTTTGGCTGTAAATTGGCCCGGCTAGTAGATTCCAAAACCAAGTGGAGTGAAAAATGACCGATACAACCACCAGCACAGAAGCCCAGAAGCACGATTTCTGTCGTTTCAAACGTGGAAACAGAGCTGAAAGGGAAGAAGGCAGCTGTGTTCCCACAGGACGTGAGTTTTTTTTAACAGAAGTGCCCCGATGGTCTGGCCCAGCACGAGTGATTTCCTGGGTGCCCAAGGGGACGGGACCCAGTAGAGCCTGAGTTCGCCTTCTTTTTCCTAGACACCAGTTGAGGGAATTAAGACACGTATCAGCTAAATCATTTTTCAAAGTCTCCTTTAAATGTGGCTTCTCGATTACGATGAAAACGTGGGAATGTTGGGCAAGTGAGAAAGACGGGGCGCATAAATGTAACCAAGTGACCTTTGTCCACGGGGATGACGTCACCTGCTTGTCACCACGCCTGGGACGTTTGATATGACAACGTGCAGCGAAACTTGGGAAAAGATACATAAACTTGATTCCATAAACATATTTCCATGTGATATAAAACTTGAGCCCTTTCTAAAAAAACAATTATTCAGTAACAGACACAGCAGAGCACAGGGAACTGTATTCAATATCTTGTAGTGACTTATGGAGAAAAAGAATATGAAAATGAGGATGTGTTTTATGCCAGGTATAAAATTCTGGTTTTTCAAGTAGGGAAAAAAATGGGAAATGAAGGGCTGCAAATGAAAACATTGTTCCTTCTTATGGGTGAGTTTGTTCCATTCTGTACATAAAACTGTTCATCTTCCTTATCGATTCATCTACTGGCGTGCACTCAGGGTGCTTCCAGACCTTGGCAGTTATAAACAACGTTGCTGTTAAGAGCAGCATGTATGTATCTTTTTGAATTAATTCTTATTTCGTGGCTGGCTTTATTCCTTTGGTAACGATGTAAGTTGAAAAAGCCGAAGTTCTGAACGTTCTCAGAAACAATGATCAGTACGTTACGTAAATTTTAAAAATACGGGCAGGATATTGTGTATCTGTATTTACAGGCCATACATTGCATATGTGCAGTCAAACTGTGACAATTCTACCTAATAAAACTGAAAAAGCAAAAAAAATAAAGAACGAATCGATGTGTGTTCCTGTGTGACTGAAGCATCGTGCTGCGCACCAGAAATTGACACAATGGTTGAAACTGACTATACTTCAATAAAAATACATTTTTAAAATGATAGATACAGAGAAGGGAGGGCAGGCTCATCCTCTTGGGGGCAGCCCTGGATCTGCAGGTCTCCCCAAATGGTGGAAGGTGAGGCCAGCAGGGCCACACGGGGACGCTTCACCGCAGGGCTCCGAGTGGGCCACGCTGACCCTACTTTGCAGCGCTGGCCGCAGCCAGCAGGGTGACCCCTCCAGGACACCCGCTGCATCTCACCCTCCAGGGCACCTCCCGTGCCCCCCTCAAATAAACCTGCAGAACTCGGCATCCAATGGAACTGTCAGACCAAACGCACAAGGAAGCAAGGGCCAGTTCACAAGGTTTTCACCCACAGTGTCGTGTTCCAGGCCGTCCTGCCGCAGGTCAGGGGTGTGTGCGTGCCCCCCGAGTCAGACCACACCCCGGCACCCGTGTGCGGCTGACGGGGGTGGATGTGCTCCAAGGAGGTGGGCGGGGAGGGCAGGGGACCCTGGCCTCTCCCAGCCCTTCATCACCTGTCTTTCCCAGACTGGTCCCCGTTTCTCAAGCCCCGTATCTTTCTCTGCGTTGGCCAATATCATTGCCAGAACCTTTAAGATGGTGGTTTCATCACTTTTTTTTTTTTCTGTAACAGCTCATTACAAAAGAAAGACTCAACGTGTCGTGTTCTGTAATCATAGCCCTTTCCCAGACATCGCTGGTCCTTTGAACTCAGAACGCCCCACCTCGTGAGGCTGAAGGCATCTCCCTTTTGAACACGAGACTATGGAAACAATGCTCATCCTTACATTAGAAATCGGGGTGAAATATTGGCCTTAGTCTCCACCAACCTAGTTCTCACCAGGACACAGTGTCTGGTGGTGTGGCCCAGGAGGTCAAATGACATCAAAGGAAGCGCTCTGCCCGGCACCCGCCGTCCACAAGGACGCCCTCATCTTAGAACACAAAATCCACAGTAAAGACTTCAGCTAAAATTAAAAACTTCGGGCATGATGACACAGGAGTACAGTTTGTCCTTTAGCAGATACCCAAGTATAGGCTGGGTCTTTGAAATCGAGAAGGCACTTTTTTCACTAGCTTCAGGGTTAAAATGAGGCTCCTTCCACAGAACAGGAGTTACTATGGCAGGTGAAGACGCAGTTTCACCTTTCACTGGCCTCCCTGCTCGGTCAGGGTGGTCGTCTTTAAAAGAACATATAAAAAAATAAGACGTGTCATTTTAAAAATTCAGGGCTGACAACTAAACAAATCTTTTATATATGCGTACAATAAAGTTTTCTGTTTCTCTAGTGCTGAAAAGAAAAACAGTTCAAACAGTGATGCACTATTTTCTTAAAGCACGTGGCTTGTCACTCGTTGGTTATCGCTGCTGGTATGTCTGGGTTAAGCTTTGACTTTTAATCAGGGCTTAACATGTGCATTTTTCAAAAATTTGGAGAACTTTCATGTTGTCAAATTGGTGGTTTCAGGACATCATATGCTTCCCACCCTTTCCAATGCCTCCGCGTTGGGTTTTATCTTCTATTTGACCATCGCGTCGGGGTCCTGGAGCATGTGGCCAACCCAAGGGAAGCCGGACGTGCGACACTGAAGAAGGGACGTGCTGGGACACCCCACCCTGTCTTTGTAACCGCCAGTTTCCCATCAGTAAACAGGGGCTACGCACCCACCCTCACAGATGGGAAGATTTTTTCTTAAACAAGACAGACATTATTATCAATATTAAAAGTGCACATCTAACCCCTGATGCCTTATGAAGTAGAGAGTGTCACCGGGCAGAAGGCAGACCCAGAGCTGGATCTGCGTCTAATTAATGCTTTGAGAGACTTGTAGGAGTGGACAAGACAGACTCGCAGTTGGAGGAAAGCGTGGTGAAGCAAATCGTGCACGCGGGATACTGCCCAGTGCAGACCTGAGGATGGATGGACACACACACACACACACACACACACACACACACACACACCCCCATGGAAAGGGGCTGCTCTCAGCTGAGAATCAGAGATGCCATAACGGGCCAGGTATGGACCTAATTTTTATATCGTGATTCCAACAAGCCACCAGTTAAAAGACATTTTTGAGGCAACTCGAGAAATGTCAATGAGACTGGTCGTTCGATGACATAAAAGATTTATGGTTGGTTTTTTAGGTGTGATGACACAAGGAAAGCTCGCGATTTTAGAGACGAAGGCTGGAGTGGCAAAATGACGCCGTTCCTTGGTGTGACATGACTGGCTTCTGAATGTCCCAGAACGGGAGGACAGATGGGGAAAGAAAAAATGATCTTGATGACCTGGGGCTCTGGATGTGCATTACAATTTCTGGGTATAACTGAAATTGAAAAAAAGAATTTATTGAAAAAACCACTGAATGGTCCTCCCCTTCTGGGCTGGGCTGTCTTCCGGGAAAGCCCCCACTGTGTGCACAGAAAAGCCATGTACACACGTTCATGCAGCCCTCAGTGTTCTGACCAAAAAAATCCAAAGCAATTTAAATGCCCGGAGCAGCAACAGGCCACACCAAGAGGGAGGAACAATTACACACATGAGTCTGCTTTCTATGATCTGGAAAGCTTTTGAGCAAAATGAGTTTGAAAAAAAAATGGCAAAACAATCTGCATTATATAAACTCATTATACGAAATATAAACAAAACGGAAACTCTTCTTACTTGTGCATATCTATTTGGCATGTAAAATACACAGAAAAAATTCTGGAAGGATCCCCCTAAAGTCTGCGCAAGCAGAAGCGCGATCAGAGAGGCTGAAAATATGATTTCTCTTACTCCTAACTCGCTGCAACCACTGAAAACTTTTTACAAGGAGGGCATATTTTGGAGAAGGTAAGGATGATGGAGGGGGTGGGAGGGGAGGGAAGATGGGGGGAGTGAAGGACGGCAGGAGGTCCAAGCCAGCACATCTCTGGAGCTTTCCAGGGTTCCATATTCAAAGGGACCACAGGAGTCAGATGGAAGTTTTGGCTTCACAGGCAGAGGCCTTACATTCCAGAAAGAAAAGTGTCAGCATTAAAAAAAAAAAATAGGGCTCATAAGAGGGCCATGTCGCCATCAGCAGAATGATGTGGGCCGGGGTGACGGCCCCCCGGTAATGACAGGGCCCGGGTGGCCGCAGAGGTCGCCGGCCCCAGGTGTGCCCCTGCAATCTGTGTCGCAATGAATTACCGCCTTAACAAAGTCATGTGCCAGGCGTTTAATTGGCAAGTGCAGAGAGGCCTGGCGGTTGACTTCAAAATGACTCTGAAATTGCCCCGTGTCATCTGAGCACCCAGAAGTGTGCCCGGTGGGGGGGCACCTGGGCGAGAAGTTCAACGTCTTTGAAGACATGTGTGTTGTGATGCACAGAGATGGCCGAGGAACACCCCTGGCATCTGTTCTGTGGATGGGACTTCAGGCTCTCTCACGGGGTCCTTTGTGCTGGGATGGGGGGCTGCCTTCAAGGGCAGGGCAGGGGGAGGTGGGGTGCACAGTCTGAACCTGGTTTCCTTCTCCTTGGAGGTGGCCACCATGTTTGTGTTTTGGTACCTTTGGGCCTTGTGGGGCTGTTGATCCGGATGGGAGAGGAATGGACCCCAGATGGGTGTGGCAGATACTGAGGATGTGGGAGACAGTGGGTGTGCTTTTTAGGCCCCTGCCTCAGGCCAGGACTTGAGGAAGGACACCACTGCGTCCATCAGTGGCCTCGCCGGTGGGGCCATCTCAAGCAGCTGCCCACGCACCCCCCAGAGCGACTCCTGTGACACAGGCAGGGCGGAGGCGGCAGGGCGGGGCCGTGGCTCACCTGTCCTGGAATGTTTCCCGCTCACCTGCACAGCTTCCTGTAAGCCCTGACTCAGGCCCGGCCTTTGCACATCCTGGAAGAGAACCCGGCCCAGAGGGCAGGGTCTCAGCCGGGCGCCTGGCTGTTCGTGCATGAAGAAACCCCAGCGGGAAGCGCCCAGCTGGCCACAACATCCCAATGAGTGCGTGAGAAAAGGCTCCTCTCCTGTTCCCCCTTGAGGTTCATCTGTCATGAACGTTCCTAGTAAAATCATACATCGCTGGTGGCCAACAAGACAGCCGAAATGCTTTGCAAGCTTCAGGTGCAAAGCACCTTTCGATAAAGCCAGGGCTCTTCTTTTTTGGGTACAGAAAACAGGACTGTCCGCACGAGCACCCCAGACACCCAGCCTCCAGTAAGCTCACTTAGCAGGCCTAAGAACCTGCATTTTTAATAAGGGCCACCGCTCGTGCCGATCGACTCTCTAAGTGATGATGGGTTACACGAAGGAGCTGTGAGCAGAGGTTCAGAGCAAAAAAATAATCTCTAAGCAACGACGGGTTACATGAAGGGGCTGTGAACAGAGGTTCACAGCAAAAAAATAATCTCTAAGCAATGACAGGTTAGTCAGAGGCAAAAAAAATCTTAGCAAGCAGGTACAAAAGGGGCTGTGAGAACAGAGCAGAAATATCTCTAAGCAAGATGGGTTACACGAAGGGCTGTGAGAGGTTCAGAAAAAAATACTCTGTAAGCAATGATGGGTTACATAAAGGGGCTGTGAGCAGAGGTTCAGAGCAAGAAAATAATCTCTAAGCAATGATGGGTTACATAAAGGGGCTGTGAGCAGAGGTTCAGAGCAAGAAAATAATCTCTAAGTAACAATGGGTTACACGAAGGAGCTGTGAGCAGAGGTTCAGAGCAAAAAAATAATCTCTAAGCAATGATGGGTTACATAAAGGGGCTGTGAGCAGAGGTTCAGAGCAAGAAAATAATCTCTAAGTAACAATGGGTTACACGAAGGGACTGTGAGCAGAGGTTCAGAGCAAGAAAATAATCTCTAAGCAATGATGGGTTACATAAAGGGGCTGTGAGCAGAGGTTCAGAGCAAAAAAAAATAATAAAAAATAATAACTGAGAAGCCTCTTAAAATGACTGTGAAGCAGTGGCAGCACGAAGCGCGGTGCAGGGCAGCCTGACAGCCCCGCGGGCGTGGAGTCTGGATGGAACCTCGCCGCGTCTGAGCGTCTGTGCTCACCCCTAACAGCACACTCATGGTGGCGGGGGAAGTTTTTCCCTTGTTTCAAGTGGGCGGTGGAAGTAGTGAGAGCGTGAGTAAACTCTGGCCGTTAGATAATGGGCCATTATGACTCTGGACGACTTCCTGAATGGCTGTAAAAAAAAAAAAGGAGTTTGTCACTTCCTGCCTGGAGAGGAGAGAAACACTGGGGGAGCATCGAGCACAAAGACCAAGCGTCCGGGGGGACATGGATGGAGCGAAGGGGAGTGGGGCGGAGGCGAGGAGGGAGAGGTGGAGGCTGATTTGGGGCTTGGCAGGGAAGACAGGAAAGAAAAAGTTGGCTCCTGGTCGGGGGGCATCAAACCCCCCATCTCCTGGAGCAGGGCTGGACCCGGGGACCGCGAGCCGCAGGGCAGCCCAGGCGGCCAGAGTTAATGATGGGGGAGAGACGGGAGCACTGAAGAACAAAGTCACCCTGAAGCTCATATTAAAACAGAAAACTCTGCTGTCATTGGCTTTGCCCCAAGATGCTGCCAGGAAAGAGCTGGCTCGTAGGAAAGCCACTGTTTGACTTTTCCCATGCGCTCTGATGCGTCTTTCCAGTGCACTTTCTTCCTCCCGGGCAGCCAAGTCATCTCACTTTCTTTTTTTTTTTTTTTTTTTTCATGACCACAGACCGTCTTTTTTGGGGGGCAAACCTTACAACCTGTAATTACCGGCTTTAAGACATTAAGAAGGTTCTGGGCTGGAAGCCCTGACCCTCCGCTGACCAGCTGTGAGAAGCGATCTCTCTGAGCCTTAATTTTCCTCAACTGAAAGATGGAGACATGAAAGCACGAAAGCTGTGCGGCAACAGAGAAATCAGGTAATTCACAGTAATTACTCAGCATGGGGCCTGGCGCCTGGTAAGCTCCCAGCATGGCATCAGCGCTGGTTTTAACTGTGTGCGCACCGGAAACGGGGTTGTAAAGAGGGCCATCCACCTGAAGGGGCAAGGGGTGACATTCCATCAACGCTGCGCGTTGTCAGACTCAGGGCGGCGCATTCAGTGGATGAAACTTGGAGCAGACACACACAGTCTTGGAGTCCGCATCGCCAGGTGTCACCAGGACACCTGTAAGAATTAAGGACACGCTGCGGAAAGAACCCCGCGCTGTGCCAAGAGACAGAGGGACCCTGAGTGTCACCTCCCCTTCTGCCTGACGCTTCGCAAAAGCGCATGCCAGAATTTGACCACACCGTCGACTTTACGATGTGGCCAAGACTAAACCTTCTAAATGTTCAAGGATTCTTGTCTGGTTAATTCAGAAGCAATTTTTCAGAAAGCAGACGTCTTCACAGGAGCACCAGCTGTATGCTTGATTCTTTCTGCTGTCGCTCTGTTGGGTTTTCATAGAATCTTTTAGACACAGAATCATCCCCATTGTATAGAAAAGAAAACGGCTCAGTGTGATGGGGCAGACGTCTGCGGGTCCAGGAGCACAGGGTGGGGACCTGGGACCTGACCCGCTCCGCCAGGCCATCCCGTGGGATAACGGATGCGCGCAGAAGACTTTAAAGAAGGCAGGAATGATGCTGAGTTTGTGCAACATTAAAAGGACTTGCATGAATGCTGTGGAAACGGCCAGCTGAGCGTCCTCTGATGTCTGATTGCGAGGACTGTGGGCAGGGCTGGGCGCCCCTGGAATTCAGACCAGCAACTGAACGGGGGGGGCCAGGAAGGAACGTGGCAGGCAAGCCCAATGTTTCAGAATTTCTTACCACCCTTCTTGGGAGGCCAGCGGCCAGGATGTCAAATTCCTCTTCCCAGTAACAGCCCTTCAAATGCATGAAGGCAACTCTCAGATCCTCCCAGCTAAGCACCCCCAGGCCTTCGTTATCTCTCCCTGTGGCTTTTCCAAGTGCCTCCCCCACCCCTTGGCCCCTTCCAGTCACACCCCTCCCAGAGCCTGCTTGCTATGTATCTCCTGTCTTTATCTCTTAACACAACTTGACCCAAATGCACCATAGGACTGGGTTACATGGGGAAGGCAAAGGGACTCTGCAGATGTCACCAGGTCCCAGACTCAAAAGGAGAGTGTCTACGTGGGCCTGGCTTGAGGATGGCAGCGCTTAAATAGTTGGCTGCGCCCTTCCTGGCAAAGACACTCAGGCCATGAAGAAGCGAACAGTCCTGCTGTGAGAGGGCAGGTGGCTGCTGGTGGGGGGGGGACCCCAGTCTTACAACCTCCAAGAGGTGGGTTCTGCCCAGCACCCCGAATGACCCTGGAGGAGCTGCAGGCGAGAACCAGCCAGATGAGGGCACCGGGAGCCCCTGAGAACCCAGGCACCAAACATGTGAGTGGTTTTGCCTTTACTCAGCTGTGGTTCGCACTTCAATTCTTTCCTGCGCGAAGCGAAGGACCCACACCTGGCGGGGCACATCCCAGGGGCTCCACCGAGACCTGGGACACTGCCCTCCTCACGCCCCACACCCGTTTTCCTCCATTCATTGGGGTCCCTGTTGTCACCCCTGCCTCATTTCTTGTATTAAAAGTGCCCAGGCCCTTACTGAACCTGGGCCACCATTCTCAGTATGTCACTGACGGACCCATGTGATGTTCAGAGACGGCAGATTTCATTTCCCTGAAGACTCCTCAGCGTGCTTGAGCGATGACTGTCTGCATTATAGCTCACAGATTTTTTTAAACCATAAATTTGATTAATGAGTTGCAATATTTTGGGGAGGGGGGGTCAAAAAAAAAGATTCTTTTCTCATTCTTTGCTATCAATCGTAGATCCAGCAGAAAGCTCCAATCACCTTAAAAGTAATTTAAAACTGGGGACATATATAGTGTCTCCCCGCATCACTCCGTCTGTTCTGTGGCAGGTAAGTTTTCCCGCCCCGGCAAGGGCAACCTGCTGTGTGTCCCTCTCATGATGCATTTGCAAAAGACCGTGTTCAGAAGACGCTAGGCCATCTGCTCCAGTCCGTCTGAACGGTGAGGGGGGCTCAGTGGTGTGAGTCATGAGCAAAACCCGAAGGCAGCGCTCCTCCACTGGAGTTCAAGGCCGACAGGCTGCAGGCTTGGGAAGTGAACACTGCGTTTTAAGCACATGTCGCGGATCACACGCTCCCCGCTGCCTGCAACACGGGTATTTCCAAGGTCGTGGCCACCAAGATCAAAGCCTCCAGCGGGGTCCCCAGGTGACTGTGCTCTGAGCTGAACTGTTCAGTTGAGCGGTGGCCACATCCTGACGTCTGGTACCTGTGACGATGTGACCTTATTCGGAAGCGAGGCCTTGGAAGATGCAATCCGGTTAAAATGAGGTCATCCTGCAGTGGGACGGGTCTTAATCCAGTGACGTAAGATGGTGCATCTTACATGGATGGGTGAGGGTCCAACACCTTGTCTTTACTGAAGGATGACTCAAGTTCCTTCACATATTTAATCTGGACTCTGCGTAACGAGCTTCAAACAATGCTGGCTTAGTCACTTCCCCACAAATGGCCTCAGTTTCCTCTCCTGTGCACTGAGGAGCGGGCCCTAGACTGGTTTTTCAGACAGTGGGTCCCAGCCCAGCCGTGTGTCATGAAATCGTCTTGGTGGGTTATGACCAGCATGAAGCAGGAGAGAAAGAAAAAGACACAGAATGGAAAGAGGAAGAAAAGAAAACAGTACCGGAGTGATATTGTAAAGACGTTATTTTGTAAACGTTTATGTGTAAACGCGACACATTTAAAATGAACCCTTCACCCTCAGCTAATGTCTGGAAGCCGCTGAACTGAACGTTACGTCTTGAAACGTTTCTCGGGCAACCTTGTGAGCCTATGATTGGTTTCAAAATCCCCCAGAGTATAAACAGGAATAAACTTAACAGTATGCTGTGGGCAGAGGGGAAGGTCTTGCAAGTTAAAGAAAAAAAAAGTCACGCATCCAAAGTGATCGCTTTGCCGGGTCTCCATCAAGGAAACGCCAAGGAGTCGTGCAGAAATGGCCAGTGATGCCCCAGGGTCGTGGGTAGGTGGCCTGGTGACGGTCTGCTTGTTCTTCTGTGTCCACCTTTTGTGGGTGTTTTTCTAAGTGTGTACTGGATGGGGGCGCTGCCAGCATCACCAGCACTGAGTCGCCCTGAGGTCACAGTGCAAAAGGGAGGAATGTCCCCATCTGTCCCTCCCCACGTCCATCTTTTGGTGGCTGACCTTTATCATCAAAACAAAAAGAAACAAGAGCTCCTAGTTCTGACAGCTAGGCAAGAAGTCTGGAAACAGGGTAGAGTCAGACAGCACGGGCGAAAAAAAAAAAAAAAGAAAAAAGATCTATGAATTAAAGCTCACGCATTATATTCAAACTGGATCAAGGATTTAAGTCTGACATGCAAAACCAGGAAACTTTTACAAGAGAACCGAACAGAAAGCCTTCAGGACCTGGACTTCGGTGCAGAATTCTCAGACGTGACACGAGAAACATCACCCATAAAACAAACAGAAAAAACCTGATAAACTGGACTTTGCAATGAGAAACTTTTGCTCCAAAAAAGAGCCTGTTTGGGGGTTGGAGAGACATGCTACAGATTGGGAGTGAATATTTGCAAACCACGCATCTGACCAAGGACTTGTAACTCATACACAAGACATACATGAGGAGCTCTCTAAATGCACAGATGTTTTACTTCTGGTGACAGCCTAAATGTTTGCAGCTTTGCTGGGGACACCTGGGGCAGGGCCACCAACAACTGGCCTCGTTCCCCTCTCTCCCCGCAGTTTTTCCAAAACGATCATTGATACACGATGTGGAATTAGGTGCAAGTTCCCTCCCCAGGTTTGTAAGGTGCTTTGTCAACGACAAAGGCAAGAAGCAGGCGGGGTGGGAAAATTGAAGACTCTGCAATCAGGACAGACGCTTATTGCAGTATTTAAAAAAAACCCAAATGAATGAAATACAATCCATGATGAACCGAGTCATCAAAATTCAGATGCAGACAAGATCTTGGCTTGTTTCCCCTGTCACCCTAGTCCTGGTCCTGGAAGGAAGAACACAGGAAACAAAAAAAACCCACAGCTTGGTGGGAGGTAAAGGGAGATATGCATTCCTGACACCTTCAGTTGATTTTTCTGGAAGAACTTCCAGCACACCCCCAGCAGCATCCCAGTGCCTCACATCCACCATGTCAGCCACACACCCGTCCATCCTCCTCCCAGCCCCATCGGCTTCTCCAGCATCCTTTGGATGCAGTCACTCTTTGGATGCAGCGGTCCCTTCTCTGTCGCCTTGCAGATCTTGCCTGTTCTCATCTTTCTGGGTGCCCCACCCCCAAGCATCCTACCAGCCTGGGATGCTGGCATCTCCATCTCCCCATCAGCCCGCCCTGTCTCCTTCTGCACATCCCCCAGCGCCACCAGCCCGCAAGCGGCTGCCTCCGGCGTGCTGGTCCCTCCCTGCAGGGGCAAGAAAAGCTCCTGATTGCCAATCTCCTTTTCTCTGCTCCCTCTTGAAAGCCTGACCATAAGCACCTGTCCCCGGAGGCGGGGGGTAGGGGACTGGTGGCCTGTGTTTGCACCACGCTCCGCGCCAGGCAAGGATGCGGGGCTACACAGAACAGCAGAGCTCCCAAACCTTCTTCTTATTCCCTTTCTCTGCGGAGGAGGCACATGTGATGGAGGAGATGTTCTGGGGCCCAGGGACGGAGGGCTGCCCCAGGGCTGCCCACACCTGCGTCCTTCTGAGCAGAGCCCCACCCTGCGGACCTGTCACGGCCCCCAAGCTCCTACGATGTCAGCCACACCGGAGGGCCCTAATCCGACAGCCCTGGCACCTGCAGCCATCAGCGTGGTCCCCAAGCTGACGAGTGCAGGTGTGGGAACACGCAACAGTGCGTGAGATCGGTTCTCCTCTGGGTGCTGGGACCAGAAGAAGGAAGGATGGCGCTCACAGGCTCTTTGTAGACTCAGACACTATTCGGCTTGGGACCATCAGCGCATGGTTGAGGTATTAAGGAAGATAAAGCCTCAAAAGCATTTCTCTAAAAGTGCAGTGGGGAGACACTGGGGTGCCGAGGGCTTGGCTGTGAGGAGGGACCTTCCTGGCTCAGTTGGGGCTCTCAGGGAAGATGTGGGGGTATCTCTCACCCCTCCCTCCCTGCCCACATGCCCACAGGGACCAGAACACCCAGGGACTGGAACATACCACAGGGGAAGGGCAAATACCCCCAAAGTGTCCAGACAAGCCACAAGGGGCAGAAACAGCCTATTTGAGACGGCTCCTCTGCCCAGGGCGGGAAGCCAGGCCTGCACAAGTGGCCCCACGCCAGCCAGCGAAGGACCCGCCCTCCCCGCTCCACACCCACAGTGTCGCTGGCTCACCACCGATAGCATTTAACTGGTGAAACACTGCAATTGTGTGAAGCTGTCCTGGCCAAAGCAAACAGAGCCCGGCGGCGTCCGCCCAGGGGACAATGTCCAGCTCTCTGCCACTGCTTTAGTTTAAGAAGGGAAAAGCTAAGGGTGCGCCCGGAGAAGCACCTTCTCCAAGCTCCTGTTTTCTGAGCGGAACTCCGGCTCCATCCACGGAGTCCAGCACCCGAGGCCTCTCACGAGGTCCCCACTCTCACCGAGGGACCTGGGGCTCCTGCTCTGGCCCGTTTCAGACCTCAGTCTTTCAGTCCGATCACTGCCCCAGCCTGGCTTACCCTGGGTTGGGTCCACTTGGAAAGTCAACATTTCTGCCATTTAATCACATCGTCATCCCTCATCAGCAATCCAGACATTACACGAGGAAGCATGGTGCGGCAGGGCACGCGGCACGCGTGAGCTTTTAATTTAGAGGAAAAAAAAAAAAAGACAGAAGACAGACTTTTCCTTTTTGTGTGGATACCAAGACTGAGGTCAGAAAATTCAGCAGTGAAATCATACAACGTACGTTGCACAAAAGAGTTGTTCACTATTTTAACCACTGAGGAAACTTTTCAGTCTTAATATGATCTTTTATACACTGAAGTTTTATTCAGTGATTCATTTAAGGAATGTCTCTGTGCCCAAGGTCCTATGCTAGGCACACGGATGTGTTTTTAAAAGTACTGCCATCTAGCACAGAATATTAAACCGCCGATTTCCACCTCGATTTGCAAAGAATGAAGATCTGACCCCAATACCTTCTTCGGAAATCTGAGCCTGGAAAGTAATCTGTAATTAATCTTAACAAAACACCAGATGACTTGTCAACACCTCAGTCACCTCACGGGGGTTTGTTCAACAATTGAGCGGACACACTGGTACTAACGTGGGTTTGCGGACAATTTTCATTCTGACCTTTTCTGTTCTAAGATGGGGGTGAACTTGGTTTTTAAACATCAAAGCAAGAGAAGGTTCAGATCTTCGGCTGCAAGTCAATCTCCCGCAGTCTCTCTTTTATTCACCATCTGTTTACTGACGACCTTAATGCCGCACCGGTGATGGGGTGGAACAGGCAGGCATTACACAGATCCAGGATAAATGAGGGGTGCTCACGGCTCCGTGGTGTTACATCCTAGGGGAGGGGCTTGACATGCACAGGTAAGTCTTCTTCAAGCATGAATGGACTGTACGCTCTGCAAATGGAATGCAAAGGAGAAGAAAGCTTTTCCCTGCTGGACGCAGTGCGAATCAAGGAGTAAGCAGGTCTTATTAAGAAGAGGTCTGAAGGGCTCACATAGACGGAACAGATGAAGATGTGTGTCTGTGCGTGTGTGTGTGTCTTTGGCTGGTGTGTGTGAAAATCAGAACCAAATGATAAGAGATTAAAAAAGGAGAATTCTATATATAAAGTAGACAAATAAGTTTATACTGCAGAGCATGGAAATACGTCCAATGTCTTGTAGTAGCTCGGGGTGAAAAAGAACATGAAAATGAATATATGTATGTTCACGTATGACTGAGGCGCTGTGCTGGGCACCGGACATTGACACCACGCTGGAAACTGACTCGATCTCAATTAAAAAAATTATTTTTAAAAAAAGGAGAATTATTCTCTTGACATTAATTGTGTTCCTAAGTCAGGGCCACATAATATTCATCAAATGTTAACCATCAAAGTGTGTAAGGAGAGTGGTTGCTCTGACAGATTCAACCAGCTTTTCCTGGGGTCCCTGAGTCTCGGTAACAAAACTGCCTGGTGGTGGCCCTTAGACTGAAGGAACTTACAGGTCTTTCTTAGGTTTTAAGGATACTTAACATTTTGTTACCATTTCTGTAATCTATTCAATTATGGTGAAAATCGTATTTCAACTGAGAATTTTAGCGAGGGATGCTACCCGAAAAATTAGCAAACCTCACATATAGTTTGGCTTTGGATACATTTCAAGCTAATAAAACAGTGCTGACAGCAAATGCCTTAAATGAGATGTTTTGACATCAAATGCCCCATCATAACTAGTTACTACCGGGCCATTGCTACGTGGGACAAGTGGACGAGGACAATAGTCAAGGTGAACAGTGTTGGACATTTCCAGTTTTTTGGAAATTATCCATGTCTTTTAAAGCACCGCTACGCACACCCCCACCCCTGAAAGCCAGCCCGTCTGATTTAACAGTCCTCTTAGCTCAGCACATTCTGATGCGGAGAGTTGATTTGCATGGATTTTTGTACAATCCTATTTACAAACCAGCTGAAGAAAAAAAAATCGAGTGTTCCAATCCCGGAGTACATTGTGTAGCTCGGAGCTTGCCAGGGAAGGCAGCTGTGGTGCACTCGTGAAGGGCCCCGAGCGCCCGGCTGTCCCCTCCCCGCGGCCCTGGCCCTGCCTCCGGGTCCCAGGAACCTGAGCTTCAGGGCGCCTGTCCTAGTCGCCTTCAAGAAGACGTGTCCCCAAGATCTGGGAGGGACACGGCTCTGTATCATCTGTGATGCAAACTGGGGGGCCAAGCCAAGGGGACAAGTCGGAGCGACACATTGGTTCCAAAATACACGCCGGGGCTCCTTTCGTGTTTGTGTCGTTGCCAAGTCCGCACTCACCGCCACCCCCGTGAGCACGGGCTGCAAGAGGTTTCTGTCCTCAGAGCCCTGTGATGGGGACTTCTGCCGCGGTGTCCACACGTCAGGTGGTAAAACCAGCTCGACGATGGGCTGGAGCGGCGTGAAGGAGGCGGCGTCCACACCGGCGGGGTTCATGTCAGTTTCCCCGAGCTGAGCTCCCGCTGTGTCAGTTTCAAGACTGCAGCTCCAGCGGCCGCCGGTGCGCCCCTGCCCCCCCTTTCGGTGACTTATGAATGTTCCGCAGGAGCTTTAAGAAGGCGACAAAGTGACCTTACCAGGATTGTGAGCTGTTTTTTTTTTTTTTTTTTAAAACAGCTTTACTGAGATATAAAGCACATGCCACCCAATTTACCCATTTAAATTGCTCAATTCATTGTTTTTTGGTATCTTACACTAAATTTTTTTCTATTTTCTTTTTTTTTTAATTTTTGAATTTTTTTGGGGGGGAATTATTAGATCTATTCATTTATTTATTACTAGTTTTTGTTTGCTTTTCTAATGGAGGCACTGGGGGTTGAACCCAGGACCTAGTGCATACTAAGCATGTGCTCTACCACCGAGCTGCACCCTCCCCACCGTGAGATGTTTCCTTGAGGCTGTTCTTAGGCTGATTTTTCCATTAAGGGGCTCTTTTGGTTAAGAACCTTCACCAAAATTGTCCAGGGTTGATAGCTGACAATCGCAAGGTTCAAATTCTGGATGGAAAGGCTTTGCTGAAGTATCCATCTGAAGAGAACTCTTTATTGGGTCATGAGAACGACAGGTTAGCTACCATAAGAGAAAAAAATCATCTTGATTTTGACAGCCAGCAAGCTTCCTAATTGATTACAAGTTTCTCTGGACTTCAAGGAATGGGTCAATTTGTAGCAGTGGCAATTTATAACATGGTTTTAGGCTTTCCTAAATATTAGATATTCTTTGATAATTTTGGGGGCAGGCCACCCCAAAATATGCCTCAAAGACATATTGAGTATTGTGACTTCAAGTCATTTGAGAAACTGCTGGTGAAAAAATGATATAAAACCCCACTCTGACCTTCCTCTTTCTCCTAGAAAGTGGGAAATAAATAATCTCCCACGTGAAGGTGTCCTCTCTGTACCAAGAGGACAGAAAGCATTTTTATCACCAGGCGTGGTGAATTCAAGGCTAAGAAAGCCGTAGAAACAAACTTTGTCACTTTCTCATTTGTCGGCCACCCGAAGCACAGCCCCTCTTTGTTTGTTAAATCTCCGCAAATAAGTGTTTCTTTGTCTAAAATGATACAAAAACAGCTGGCTTTGGTCACTTTGAGGGTCCCATTTCTATGAGACGTCTGTGCATATGAATTAAATTGGGTTTTATTCCCCTCCTGTTAATCTGTCTTGTGTCAATTTAATTATTAGAGGGGTAGGGAGAAATTGTCCTTTTCCTGACACATCCGAGGTAAAAGCATTAGGTATTAGGCGAACAGGCAAGGTGTTTAAAACACTTAGATATTTTTTTCCAAGTCCACGTTAGTCTCAAAAATAATTTTGAAAAGACTTTGGGTGGCCTTTCGCATTGAGTGAAAGAATATGTCATAACTTACACTTTCTGTTTCTGGTTTATAAACACAGGCCAGATCAGGGGCACCCGCCGTAAGCCAGGCTGTATTTGGATGACACTGTCCTCTGTCTCAGTTCTCACCGAGACAGCCAGGATGTGAACTCAGCAAGGTATTCAAGCCATGAAGTAATCGGTCAGCCAGGGCAGGGAATCAAAACGGGATCTCATGGTAAGTATGTGGTCCGGACGGACGGGGACTCATTGTCAAAACACGTATTCTGAAACGTTTTCAGCATGACTCAGAGCAAGTGTGAAGGGAGGGAGCCAGCCTCTTTGTTTCCTCTCGGGGTTAATAGCGTGCACCTTGCAGACAGCCTGGGCACTGAAGGAGCAGCAGAGCCTGGCAGGGGCCCACTGGCCACGCCCAGTGCCTGGAGCCCCGCCCACACCCGGGGGTCAGGTGCCCCACACCCGCCCGCCTCTCCACCCGCCAGGTGAAGGGTGTGGCTTGCACTCACTTTTTCCAGAAAGAGCTATTTGAATTCAACCTACGATCTGATTATTCCAATTCTAAAGGGGAAGAAAAAAAGATGCAAACAGTATTGTAATTATAACTTGCATAAAATTTATTCCTCGTAGAGGATACACATTTCTGTAAGTATATAAAGTCTTCAAAGAAAAATATGTTGTAATTGCTTGACTGAGTGACACAACAGACAGCATATTTGCTTTTTTAAAAAACATATGAAGCTGATTCTATTTATAACAGCCAAGATATGGAAACAGCCTAAATGTCCATCGACAGAGGACTGGATGAAGAAGATGTGGTATATTTATACAATGGAATACTACTCAGCCATAAAAAAGAATAAATGCTATTTCCTACAACATGGATGGACCTGGAGAATGTCATTCTAAGTGAAATAAGCCAGAAAGAGAAAGAAAAATGCCATATAATATCACTCATATGTGAACTCTAAAAAAGAAAAAGGAAGACATGAATGAACTTATCTACAAAACAAACTCACAGACATAGAAAACAAACTTATGGTTACTGGGGGGAAAGGGAGTGGGAAGGGATAAATTGGGAGTTCGAGATTTGCAAATATTAACTATTATATATGAAATAGATAAAAATTTCTTCTGTATTCAGTATCTTGTAATAACCTATAATGAAAAAGGATATGAAAATGAATATATGTGTGTACCTGCATGACTAGGACACTGTGCTGTGCACCAGAGATTGACACATGGTAACTGACTGTACTTCAATTTAAAAAAAATGAAGCTGATAACATCTTCAGAGGTGGGGAAAATGAAATCTGATGCAGCGGTGGATTTCTCTGTAATGAACAGGGCGGCTGGAGAACACAAATAAGACTCGGATGACTCTAGAAAGTGCTCCGGTTTCAGCTCCCCTGTTCCCGTGTGGGGACAATGGGACAAAATGGACACAAATGCTCTCAACAGCACATCAGAGCCCAGGATGTCACATAAGCTCAAAACGGAGTTCACCCTTGAACATTTCACGTCCCCACAGGCCACATGTAAAACGTGATCTGCGTTCAGTCAGGGAGTTTTGGGGGAACACGTGGGTACCACTGTGATGTTGGCACTGGCTGCCCCCTCAGTCCAGTGACTGTGGGGGTATTTCCAGCCAGTCCCTTATCCATACGTGGTGCTCAAGTCTTCCAGTGAGGACTGGATTTTATTCTCACCAAAAATCCTACCAGGGAGGCACTATGTTCACACCGATGCCACGGGAGGGAACCGGCCGCCAGGGAGACGCCGTGAGGCTGATGCTCTCAACACAGTGTCGTCCCAAGACTGAATCAGCCCTTCTTTGATCCTGGACATATCTGAGCTGAGGCAGTCCTTCAGTTTTTGGAAAAAAAAATCATAGATAATCAAGTGATTAAATAACAGAAAAAAAAAACAAACCTGACAGGTTAGATATTTGCATCACTCCAAGGGAAGACAGATGGTGATGCTCTGGTCAGGGACTCAGCCCAAAGTCTGGCCTCGCAGGGTGATCGCGCGGAGCACAGCCTGAGTATTTCTTATGTAAACGTAATGAGACATTAAGACGAGAAATCGGAGTCTGACTGTTAGCAGACTTTCCAGATGAATTGAAAGGAACTGTAGCCACGTACCTAAAAAGGATACATGAACGTTCTACACATATGACATTTTAGAAACTGGCAAATAAACAAGTAGAGAAAACAGGGTCCCCTGGAGATGTTGGGTGACTCTGGACATCTTTTCATTTGTCCTGTCATCTTTCAAGGATTTTTTTTTTAATATATTTTTATTGAAGTACAGTCAGTTTACAATGTTGTGTCAATTTCTTGTGTGCAGCACAGTGCTTCAGCCATACAGGAAAACACGTATATTTGTTTTCATATTTTTTTAACCATAAGTTGCCGCAAGATATTGAATATAGTTCCCTGCTCTCTACAGTATGAACTTGTCGTTTATCTATTTTATATCTAGCAGTTAGTAGCTGCAAATCTCGAACTCCCAATTTATCCCTTCTCCATCTTCCCCGTCCCTGTAACCGTAAGTTTCTTTTCTTTGTCTGTGAGTCTGTTTAAGGATCTTTAAGGACCACGAAAGGAGACAGAACAGCAGACTGTTAAATGCATTTGTCAGTATTTATTTAAACACACCCAAGCAATCTGTCTGTGGTGCAGCCAACAGTCATAAAAAAAGACACCACACCCCATTTCTGATCCTATTGGTGGAAGCAACTAATGGGTAACTGTGCTGACATGAAGTTGTCCTCACGGACCGGTGCCTTTGCATGGAAAAGTCACTTTCTTGGAAAGCGAAACCATCGCCAGGACCGCTGATGACAGCAGCCACCTCACCACGTGCCGGGCACCGGTCCCCTTCACACACACCATGGAACCCCGTCCACGCCACGGGCCTCGGGGCCAAGTCACAAGGTCACAAAGGAGCAGATGGCTTACAGGACTTACTGAGATCCCCTGACCGGGGATGAGGGGGGAGCCGGGAGTCACACCTCGTCTGTCTGCCTTCATTGTGTGTGTGCACTTCCTACCGAGATGCAGCACCTCGAATAAAGCCGTAAATCCACCAGAGTAAGCTTATGTGCTGAATGAAGTCCGTACAGAATCCCCTGAAGACCTGAGTCCCAGACGACTTCGCTAGTAACAGCGATGACCCCTGAACTGCTGTTCTGTAAAGTCAAAAGAAGTTTGCCCTTGAACTTGATCAAACGCACACATGTCACTTTCCTGCAGGTCACAAACAAAATGAGCGCTGGGCTCAAAGTCACGGTCGGGGAGGGGCGGGTACCACGCGTCTGTGTATCTGGCGGGTTTCCCATCGGGGACCGCACCGATCACGGTGACTGTCGCAGCAGCGTTCCAGCTTTCTCCATGCTGTGTTTTTGGGTTACTTTCTGGCCCGATCCAAGAGAAAAATGTGCTGCACCCTTGGCTCTTTGCTGTTTATGTTGCTAAGTTACTGAATATTTTTCCCTTTGCCTTCTTGCCTTGCCCAGAAAACTGTGTGAGTTATCTTTCAAGAGATAAGCGACACTCTGGAACATCTCTGTATGTGTGACCTGACTGTGATGAAGTCTATCTGCAAAATAAATTTTGTTTCTCTTCTCCAAATGCAATTTGGAGGGAACCCTGTGATTCTGCACTGATTTGAAGAGTAATCTGCAAACATGCTAGTATTTAAGTAGAAGTGTTTCTAAAAAGCTCTTGTGACCCACACACGTGCACACACAGATGTTGGAAGGGTGGTCGTAAGGGAGAGACATTCACATCCCAAAAGGGATGCAGAGAAAGACTGAGCCACCGAGTCACCAAAACTCTGCCAACCAGACGCTTGTGAGGAGACGGCCGCCAGGGCCCTGTATTTAATAGACACCTCCAGCCTCCCTGGCTTCAATTCTCCTTTCAAAAGTAAGAAATTTGGAGAGAACTTTTCATACATTTCTCGAAGATCCTGAGTTTTAGAAAGAATAGGCAAGGGTGGGGGAGGGAATAGCTCAGTGGTAGAGCGCACGCCTCGCATGCACAAGGTCCTGGGTTCGAGCCCCAGCCCCTCCAATAAAGAGAAATAAATGAACAAACCTAATTACCTCCCCACCAACAAAAAAGATACAAATTAAAAAAAATAGGCAAAACACCATTATAAGTAACAGAAGCAAATGGAAATACAGATTTAAAACCACGGTTTCCTGGTACATATAAAATAGATAAATAAGTTTATACTGTATAGCACAGGGAATTACATTAGATATCTTGTAGCTCACAGTGGAAAAGAATATGAAAATGAATATATGCATGTTCAAGTGTGGCTGAAGCATTGTGCTGTGCACCAGACATTGGCAACATTGTAAACTGACTGTATCTTAATTAAAACAAACAAACAAACAAACAAAAAAACATAGTTTCTTTCCTTCTGCCCCCAAAGCCTTAACACAAAACATACAAAGTCAGTTTGGGGGATCAGCTCAGGCCCTTGTGTCTTCTTACGTTTCTCTGTCCCCTACACCCTTCTCCCTGCTTCGGAACAGGACACCAGTCCCCAGGTTCCTCCCTCTTCCTCCCAGCAGAGCTGGAAGCTGCCCGCCCAGCCTTTGCTCTGCTTTGGGGGCGATCAGCCCCGGGGGACCCTCCGGGATCTCACGGCTGAGCCCGAGACGCGGCCGGACCATGGCCACGACTCGGCCTCCCGCCGGAGAACTTGGCCCAGACCTCACCTGCTCCCAGCTCCTGAAACATCCCGCTAGCGGGCTGTGTCTCCCCGTGTTGCCATGGAATAAAGCAAAACTTTATAAAGCTGGGATTAAGTGAGATTCTCCTGGGATGAAAGCCATCAGCCTTGTTCTTTTTTTTTTTTTTTTTTTTTTTCTGTTCTCCGCCCGCCTTTCCCTGCTGCAGGACCGGGTGTGGGGAAACCAGAGAAACACAATACCGATGAGTGATTCTACCTGAGGTTTGGAACGGCCAGATCGGAGGAAACCCAAGGCACAGAATGCGTCATTTCTTCCTGGACGCGTCTGTTTATTTCCATCTAAAATCACCACCCGTTGTGAATTATGACCGAAACTGGAAGACTGGAGGGTCCTTTGCAAATGACCACCTGCAAATGCCTCAATTCTCTCATCTGTAAAGGAGATCCCTGAATGGGAGGGAGATTGCCAAGTTCCACTCTAATGCCAGCATCTCATCTTTTTTTTAAAAAAAATGAAGAGTTCACTTATCAAAACCCATGCCTGGTTAACGGGAAATAAAGGAAGGTGCTGTGCACGGGAAAAGGTGGGGGGAAACGGGAGCTTCAGGCCTCAAAAAAGACACAACACAATCTCTTTCATTTTTTTTTTTAGATCGAGGAGAGAAACATTAACAAAGTGCTTTTCAAGTGTGTTGCTTGGAAAATAAGGCAGCTTGCACTGCTCTCTGTCAGAACTGAAGAAACCTCAGGTCACAGCTCGGTTGGGTACATGACGTATTCCTGGACACTTTTTCTGAAAGTAGAGTGTCTGAAAGTTACATAACACGTGTGTGTGTGTGTGTGTGTGTGTGTGTGTGTGTGTGTGTGAGAGAGGGAGAGAGAACGTGAGGGTGTGCTCGGGTGTGCAGTCACACCCCTGTGTGTGACCGGTGGAGGCGGCAGGTAGATTAGTTCTTGGGGTGCCCTGTCCTCAAACACCAGGGAAGTCTGTCCTGCATCTTCCCACCCCTGCTGTCGGTGGGCAAACCCCGAACAGGAAAAGTCAGCCCCATGCTCGTCTCTGCAATCAGCCTGCAACTGAAGGTCTCGAAACTGCTTTATAGGGCACTCAAGTCTCATGACCTTTCTCCTAAAGAAACAGTAGCAAAAAGAAGTGAACCCTGGTCCCGAAGAGTCAGGAAGTTCGGTGGCAAAGCCAGACCTCTCTACTCCAAGTACACGCCCTAACGCTGCTCCTAGGCTGCCCTGCCTACCCTGCCCCTCCGCTCCTTCCAGACATTTCTTTCTTTTTCTTTTTCTTAAATTGAAGTATAGTCAGTTACAAGGTGTCAATTTCTGGTCTCATGCATACATACGCATATATTCATTTTCATATCCTTTTTCATTAAAGGTTATTACAAGATATTGAATAGAGTTCCCTGTGCTGTACAGAAGAAATTTGTCTTTTATCTACTTTTATATAAACTGGTTATCTGGGACCGACGCACAGTGTGGATGGCTGCACCGAGAACTGGCAGGAGGCGAGGACAGTAACCACCGAGGGCAAGTCCCCAGGGAGGGTCCGGCTAGTTGGCCATCACTGTGCGCTACACACGAGGACACGGCAGCCTTTGCCTTGACCTTGCTCGGCGTCTCAGTCCAGACTATCCCTGAAGAAAACCATCATCTTATCTGGAGCTGCTTATCTGTTCCCAGAGTAATTGGAGCCAATGGAAGCACTACCCCCAAGGAGACTTGAGGCAGCAGGAAGTGAGAGGAAAAAAAAAAAAGAGACAGAGAAGGGGCCTGTTATCGAGTTTTTAGAATTTTTGTCTGTGTCCTTCTCTATTTTCAGAAAAAAAAAATGGTCAGTATCCAGCCTGAAGTCTATGAGGAATACATGACACAGCTCCACCCAAAACTGGGAGAGCTTTGTATCTAACAAAACTGAAAAAGGAGAAACAAACAAACAAACAAAAACCCTGGGAGAGCTAACAGATGAGTCCAGCAGGGGTGCAGGACACAAAGTTAACATCCAGAATCGGCTGCAAATCTTTATACTAATAATGAAATATCAGAAAGAGAAAGTGAAAAAACAAATGTTTTTAAAATCACATCCCCCTCCTAAAAAAATTATCTAGAGATAAACTTAACCAAGGAGGCGAAAGGCCTGTACGTTGAAAACTCTAAAACACTTATGAAGGAAACTGAAGATGAAGATGATATAAAGAAATGGAAAGATATCCTTTGATCTTGGATTGGAAGAATCTATATTATTAAAATGGCCATACTACCCAAAGCAATCTACAGATTTAATACAACCCCTATCAAAATACCCAGGACATTTTTCCCCCACAAAAATAGAACACAGAATCCTAAAATTCATAGGGAACCACAATAGACCCGGAATTTCCAAAGTAATCTTTAGCCCTCCCAGACCTTAGATCACATTACAAAACTACAGCCATCAAAACAGGATGGTATTGGCAAAGAAACAGACACACAGACTGATGGAACAGATCAGAGACCCCACCAATAAACACACACACCTACAGTCAACTCACCTACAGTCACAAAGGAGGCAGGAATATACAACGGAGAAAAAATTCACTTTGATGAGAGGTGCTGGGAAAACTGGACAGCTCCAAGAAAACCAGGGAAATTAGAACATTCCCTCACAGCAGATTCAAAAATAAACTCAAAATGGTTTAAAGACCTGAATGTGAGACATGACACCGCAAAACTAGAAGACAATTCTGGCAAAACAGTCTTCAGCATAAATTGTAGTAATATTTTCTTAGCTCAGTCTCCCAAGGCAAAAGAAATAAAAGCAAAAAGTAAACAAATGGGACCTAATTAAACTTAAAAGCTTTGCACAGCAAAGGAAACCACAGGCAAAATGAAAAAACAGCCTACACAATGGGAGAAAGTATTTGCAAATAATGTGACCAACAAGGGGGTTAATATCCAAAATACACAAACAGCTCATACAATTCAATGTCAAAAAACCAAGCAATCCAATCAAAGCATGGGCAGAAGACTCGAGCACACATTTTCCCAAAGAAGACGCCGAGATGGCTAACAGACACATGAAAAGGTGCTCAACATCGCTAATTATCAGAGAAATGCAAATCAAAACCACAACGGGCTATCACCTCACACCAGTCATAATGGCTATTATCAAAAAATCTGCAAATGATAAATGCCGGAGAGGGTATGGAGAAAACAGATCCTTCCTACACTGTTGGTGGGAATGTAAATTGGTGCAGCCACTATGGAGAACAGTATGGAGGGTCCTTAGGAAACTAAAAATAAAGTTACTCTATGATCCAGCAACCCCACTCCTGCGTATATATCTGGAAAAGACAAAAACTCTAATTCTAACCTGCACCCCTGTGTTCATAGCAGCACTATTTACAATAGCCAAGACATGGAAACTACCCAAGTGCCCATCAACAGATGATTGGCTTAAGATTAATGTATATAATATGCAGTGGAATATTATTCACCCATAAAAAGGACGAAACACTGTCATTTACAGCAACATAGATGGACCCAGAGAATATCATGCTTCGTGAAATAAATCAAAAGCAAATATTATATGATATCACTTACATGTGGAACCTAAAAAAATAATACAAATGAATCTGTACACAAAACGGAAACAGACTCACACTCATAGAAAACAAAATTTATGGTTACCAAAGGGGAGATGGAGAGAGGGACACATGAGGAGTCTGGGATTAACAGATACAAACTTCTATACATAAAACAGATCAGCAACAAGGATTTACTGTAAAGCACAGGGAATTCCACCCATTATCCTGTAATAATCTATTATGGAATATAATCTAAAAAAAGAAAAAAACCCAAAACTGAATCACTACACTGTACACCTGAAACTAACAGAATATTGTAAATCAACTATACTTCAATAAAACTTTTTTAAAAAGAATGCCTGGAACAGAATGATGGTGTTGATTCAGGACTTTTGTCTTTGGAAAATTATTATCACTCTGATATTTCAAAACAAAAAACCAAACCAAAACAATGAGTGTTCTTTTGACTCCAAAGATGATACGGGGGTCCCTCCCTTTAAGTTTTTGAACATGATGTGCCAGTAACTAACTTTTTGGGGACTTTTATCATTTTTTTGCTTGCTTGTTAAGGCATTTATTTGGTTCATTTTCCATACGAATGATTTCCTCTAATAAATGTAATACTTTGAAATAATTTCTCATGAGTTCCATTCCCTGCGTCATATTGTGTCCCTAATTAATCTTGAAAAGCACTTCATCTTGTTCCTGCAACTGCCAATTCGGTCTCCAATTAGTTGGATCATTCCAGCTCTCCGTAAATGTATTAATTATTTTTAAGCTCTGGAAGGTCTGTGTCAGTGTGAAATCATGCCTTTTTTCTTGCTGTATCCTTTCTCCAAGCTTAGGAGCGGCACATATCATTTGTCTTTGCTGGGGTCCGTTTCAAAGAAGAGGAACGTGTGGCTGACCCCAGGAGCAGCCAGAACAACCTGTCAGTCATGGTCACACGTCGAGGTGCCAGTCCTGGGGGTGGGGGGCGGTGCCAGTGCAGAGGAGCAGGTCCCGGTACCAAGGAGATGCTCTCTTCTTTGCGAGTCCACAGCATCCCAGGTGAGCTCAGCCCTCAGTCCAACAGCATCAAAGATTTATCTTACCTTCCTAATATCAATCTAAAATTGGCGTTTGACCTGTCCTCTTTTGTGACTCAGGAAACCAAACTTGACAGTGGAAAGAGATGCCCTGTGTGGTACTGAAGAGCGTTTGCTAAGGGCATTGCCATCCAACCTGCCTGCAGAATCTCGTTCCCTTTTCTGCAGACGCCACCCTCGCGGTGTCCCCACACCAGCCCACCCAGAACCGTCTCCGTGTCGAAAAAGGGCTGCGAAGTCTGCAAATAAGAGTCAACGGCGGTGACTCGTTTTCTATGCAACGCCGCAATGTTATAACCACAGTGTTGATCCTTCAGTTACCAATTCTGTGATTTTCTGAAACTCGATTTTCTGAATGCTCTCCAAAGCCAAACTCGATGACGGTGACTCGCAAATGTTACTTCGTATTTCTGGAGGTAAGAACGCCACCCACCGAAAGGTAAGGGGGTCTCTCCAAACTGAAGGGATATGTACACGAAATACACACGGCGTGCGACAGGAACAGACTTCCGGAACCTCAGTGCTGAGTGATCGAGGAGTGAATGCAGCAGAGAATCGTTTAGGAAGGACAGAGGCTGCATGACTCAACTTCACTTGGTAGAAAAATCAGTTCACTTATACTCTGTTTCCCCAGATGCCTTCAACCCGACGGTGAATATCAGAACATGTAAGCGGAGAGAAGTGACAAACGAAGTCCGCGTGCCCTCGACGCTCCACACCCCCCTGGTGACGCTTCAACCTTAACTCTGGCTTCATGTGCAGACCTCTCCCCATGCCTACGACATGTTTCAAGGTGCCACGATCCTAAAGCTATTTCTTTTTGCAACAGGAACCTTTTAATGAGCCCTTTAAAAAAAAAAACAAAAACAAAAAACCCGGGAAACTGGCTGTCCATTTTTAATGACTTTCCACCTCTCCTTGCTTGAGTATTTTGAATCTTAAAACAAAACTGATCTGTTAAGGGCTACAAATGTGTTCGTGTCACCCAGATACTTCCAGTGAGTAAATGACATTCCGGGAATAATAAATCAGAGGCGCCTGAAAAAGCTTTAACTCTTTAGAGTCACCCAGCACAGCTCACTCGCTCGGGGAATTTCCACCCAGCACATGAGTCATCCGCAAAGGTTACTCCCCATCCACCCTTCTCCTCTCTCCTCCCTAGGGAGTTACTTACTTAGAACGTCTTAAGTGTTTATAAATGAAAAACCCAGAATGCAGCAAGAATCCCCCGGAAGCTAAGGAATTCCAGAATTACGCTTCTGAGACACTAGAGAGGAAAAAAATCTCCATCTGGCTCCCCAGTTATCAGGGATCAAGCCACCACCAAAAACCGTCACCTTCCAGATTACTCAGGTTGACTTCCGTAAGCCTTGTGAAGGCTGATGGAAACGCTTTTGGATAAATATTTGTGAAACATTTGCTCTATGCCTTCCGAAGTCACCGTCTTTGGTTCGCGGTGCAGCGTGTAGGCGAGCCTCTCCATTGGTGACGGGGGGACCGCTGACCCCTTGGACCTCCACCCAGGTGGGCTGCTGGCCATCACGCCGATGACCCGCTCGCCAAGCTCATATCTGCCTTCCTGTCCTTTATCCTCTGACTTTCTCTTTGCTCTCGAGGCTGTGACGGGCACTTCCAAAAATCAGACATGGAAGATCGATGAGAAATTCCATCCTTGTGCATTAACTTGCTGTGTAATGGTTACATCGTCTCTCCTTGCTGCTCTCAAGCATTTTAAATCCCTTGTGGACTTACAAGAGCTTCTGGTTTCTAACTGGGTTTAAATTGTACCTAAAGAGTGAGCCAGTGGTCACTGGGTGAGAATTTGAAGGACTCAATGAGAGAAAAAAAACAAAACGGCGGGGGGATCAACATTAGTGGCATTTCTCTAACATCTCTGGTTTGTATCTACCTATGTGTTCTTGTCTGTACAGCAGACCCTCGGACACAGGTCCACTTACATGTGGGTTTTTTCCCCCCAACGGTAAATACCACAGCACCACACAGCCTGCTGTTGGCTGAAGGCGCGTACCGTCAACTTATACTCAGATTTTCCGCCGCGCCCACGGTCGGCGCCCCTAACGCACGCCTGTGTTGTTCAAAGAAGGGGAAATCGGACTCTGAAAAGGTGAGGGGCCCTCGCAGGATGTCCGCTTTCTGTCACCTTCTCCTTGACAAAGCAATGCAGGATACTCGAAGGAAAAGAAAAAAAAAAACACTTCTCGATTTTTGAAATTGCGATCAACGCTACATTCCATCATTTCCCAAGTGTGTTGGCGACGCGTGCCTAACGGGCGTCCTGGTAAAGAAAACGTCACAACTGGGATGACGTGGGATGACTTCACCTTGATAGTCAACCAAGGCCTGTGAGTGGTACACACAACCCACTGCTAACCCTTCGCTCTGTATCTACAGGTTTGTACATCAGCTTGCACGCACTTTAAAATCAATCTCTAAATATTCAAGACATAGCTCAAAAAATATATTCTGTTATGCATCAAAAAGTGATGTTCAGTTGGGCTTGGAAGTTTGCCTTCAGTCCTGGGAAGATCATTCTTTTCAAAGCAGAAGAAACAAAACAAAACAAAACAACTCCTATTATGTTCAGGCAAATGAACCCAGCAGAACTGATACAATTTTTTCCTGCTTTTTGGGCCCATCTGGAGGCACCGCAGCAATAAGAATGTTGATTTGTTACTAGTTAAATGTTAGTTACTGGTAATGGAACCATTAGCGATGAAGGATCGTGGTGTCCAGATGACCGAAATGTACCAAACGCTGTATTTTTCATGTTAGATTTTGACTCCCTGAGGGATGCGTGCAGAGGTAAAAGACAAGGAAAGCCAGAAAAGTGTGCAGCGCCCAGAAAAAAGCCCCAGAACTACCGTGCCGATTCAGCTTGATTTCTGAGTTTGAGAGAGAGAGACAGCAGTTGGAAGTCACGTCCCAGGACAAGTTAAGAGGTGCCTCCGGGCCTGCGTGCGCTGCTCTGCCCGATGCTCTGGCGTCGCCCTCACCAACAGCACATCCTCGGAACCACCCCAGCCACCTGCTTGCTGCCCTCGCTGCACAGACCCTTCATCCCACTTTTCTTGTTCAGGATGCACTTCGTCGGCCTGGGTGATGCCGTGTGCAGCCTAGCTGGTCCCAGGATGCTCCCATAACCTCTGTGCGCACCAATGGTAAAACATTTTGGTGGTGGGATCTCACGGGAAGAGAACTTTTTCCGTAAGTGGAGGTTTAGTATTCACTTAAAAAAAAAAAAAAAGGATTTTTTGCTCATTATATTTCCTCCCACACCTGGTCTTTTCATTGTAAACACACACTCGGCCCCTCCGCGACTCGGCCGCCGTCCAAAGAACCCCATGCCGTTCCAACTGCAGCAGCACAGGCTGCTCTTACGGACCGAAGTTAGACAAAGCCTGGCCCTTAACGACTTTACCAGGGAGGATCGAGGGGGAGACGGAGGGGGAGGGAAAACCGGCCAAAGCAGAAAAGGATGCAGTCGAGGAGGCGACGGGACCAGTTGGATGTGGCCGTCGTTCTGGCTTCCGAGCACAGATATCCTAATGGCTCTTCTGTTTGAAACTGGACCCCATCTGTGCTTTCCATCTGACCCCGAGTGATGAGAATGGAGATGCCAGGTGGGCTGGAGGAGCGGAGCGGCTTTGGCAGCAGACGGCGCCAGGTCGGGCTTGGCTCTGTGGGTCTGGGGCGGTCCCTCCACCTCTCCGGTCGCCCGTGTCCTCCCCGGCCAGAAGGGGCCACGCTGCCTCTCTTGCAGGCTAATTATCAGCGCACAGGCCTACCCACAACACGGTAAGAGTCATCTCAGGACGGGCTCGGCAAACTTGGTCTTAAAAGCACACGCACCTTCAAGTTCAGAGCACCAACCTTGCATTTTGAGTCGCTTTTCAGCGATGCTGCAAGTCAGTTTCTGGTATTTCCAAAGAACTGGGACGGAGAGGAGGCGACTGGGAAACCAGAACAATCCCAATACTGCCTCCCAGTAAAATAATACTGCGAATAATCCTGGATAATGCTGCCTGCCTGCCCATCAAACATGATTCCAAGTAGCACAAATATGGCGGTGAGGGAGGAGAATTCGGAAACCCATGTACGTTTTTCCCTGCAGGTATGCAGTGATGAAAGAGAAAACACACGTCCATTCAAGCAACAGGGGTCAATGATCAACAGTTAATTATGTGTAACGGATTTCCAGAGCTATGAGCTAAAATAAAGGCTGCCTGGGGTATGGGGTCCACTTCTGTTTCCTCCTTTGGTGGCCATGGTTTACTCCCGTTTTAATTCATGAGCTTTTGAGGTTAGAACTCCTGTCTCTTTCTTACACAGTGGACACCCCCCCACCACCCACCCAAGTCTTTGAAGACTAATCTTAAGTCAAAACTGATATTTCCTTCTCTACCAAGTCTTGGGAGCAGCTGGGACCGGGAACTATTTCCGAATAGTTCCCCCTCCCTGCCCCGGCATTCCAGATTCTAGCCTCAAGCTCTCTCCTTCCTAAAAGATAGACTTGTTCCTTTTCACTTATCTCCCCAGCATCACTTCCTCTCCTGGGTCCCAGGGCTTTGGCTCCTCCTCCAGAGCCCTAAATTCCTCTGAAGCTACAATTACAGCCCTATAACCCTGGGCAATGAGACCCCCAGCCCCTACCCCTGTTCCAGCCCAAAATGACAACGTGCAGCGAGCACTCGAGAGGACCAGCTGGTCCAAGCCCCTCACCTCCAGCAAATGTACCCCCAGCCCGAGCTCCTCACCTCCAGCAGATGCACCCCCAGCCCCAGCCACCCCTCCGGCAGACGCACCCCCAGCCCGAGCCCCCCCCTCCGGCAGACGCACCCCCCCAGGCTAGGCCCATCACCCCCGGCAGACGCACCCCCCAGGCTAGGCCCATCACCCCCGGCAGACGCACCCCCAGCCCGAGCCCCTCCCCTCCAGCAGACGCACCCCCAGCCCGAGCCCCCCCTCTCCAGCTGACGCATCCATGCAGAGACCATGGTCTTACGAAGATTCAACAGACTTAGTTTTTAGGTGCCTCCGAAAGTATGTCAATCAACTTATGAACCGCTTAATAGGTTAAGGAGATTAGATCATAGTTGGCCCACCTTTTCCGAGTCTCTCGGCTAAGTTCATTTGTCTTGGCTCCAAAAACCCACACATGGACAGTGATGCTTCGCACCGAGATGTAGTTATATTTACATGGCGATTTATACGGATGCCGTCCTTGGAGACCTTCAGCCCTGGTAGGGAGAACCGAGCCTCGCACACAGCAAATCTGGGTTAGGAAGGACTGGTCTGATCAGAGCCAAGAAACCCTGCGGGGAAGGGAGAGCGCGGCTGTAACTGCTAACACAGCGCATCCACAGTTGTCTCCTTTTCCTCTGTGGTCTGACATTTGCATGGACATGGGAGAGTGGCACTGATGAAGTGACAGCCCCGTTACATGTAATTGGAAGCAGCTGAGAGAGCTGGGAAGCAAGGCTGCCGCTCTGGGACACGGCGTTCCTTCGCGTGGGTGGGCCAGCCTGCCCAGGGCTGGGACCTGAGGGCCAAACGACACCAAGAATCTTCCAGAAGAGGCAGGACCCTCACCCACACAAGGGACCTGCACGTCCACAACCAAGTGGCCTATTGAGTAAAACGAACAGAAAGCCACTGGCTTGTGGTGGGGGGAAGGGCCTGATGTGCAAGAGGTTTTATTTCTGGGGGACGGGAATGTTCTGGAACGAGACAGAAGTGGTGTTTGCACAACACTGTGAAATGTCCTGGACGCCGCCGGATTGTTCATTTCAAGACGGTTAATTTCTAGGTTGCCAATTTCACCTTGGTCAATTATTTAAGTAAGTAAGTCATGAAACGACCCCCCCCCCAAATGAAAGAAAGAAAGAAGAAAAGAAAAGGAAATAAAAGAAACAACAGAAGAAAAGAAAGCCACTGGCTTCACGTGAATGGTTCAGAGTGGGCACGTTGGTTTTCAGCTCAAATATCGCTGGTGGAAAATGGACAAGGGTCACCTGCCCGGGTGCCTGTAGTTTGCATCTTCTTTAAACAGCACAGGCATGTCTCCCAACATTTCACTCACCTTCTTTAAGGTCGCTTTAAAAGACCGATACGTGGCAGAAGTTTCGGCCACGTCCATGTAACGTAACTGAAAACAACAGGAATTTGCTGGGCGCTCACTCTGTGCTAAGCAAAGCGCATGCATCCTTCCTAAGGCTCACGTGGTCACGCTGCTGGTAACATGCAGAGCTGGAGCTGGGACCAGGTCTCTCCAGCCCCAAAGTCCGGGCTCTTCCTCCAGGACCCACAGCGTCCAGATTTCCAAAAACCTGCATATCCACTATTCAGAGGGAACGGCGTTGTTATAGCGCGAACAAGCCCAGATATCCTTCTTCTTTCTTTAGTTTTCCTACGTGAATGACTTCTTCTTTCAAATGTTTCCAGATATCCTTCTAAATGACAGTGTCTACCATACAGCCAGCCTCCTGCCCAGACCTTCTATTACTCCCAAAACACAAGATGAAATGTTTAATGGATAAAGAAGATGTGGTATATTTATACAGTGGAATACTACTCAGCCATGAAAAACGATAACATAACGCCATTTGCAGCAACATGGATGTCCCTGGGGTATCTCATTCTAAGTGAAGTAAGCCAGAAAGGGAAAGAAAAATACCATATGAGATCGCTTATTTGTGGAATCTAAAAAAAAAAAAAAAAAAAAAAAGACAAACGAACTTATTTACAAAACAGAAACAGACTCACAGGCATAGAAAACAAACTTATGGTTACCGGGCGGAAGCGAGTGGGAAGGGATAAACTGGGAGTTCGAGATTTGTAGATACTGACTAATATATATAAAATAGATACACAAGTTTATACTGTGTAGCACAGGGAAATATATTCAAGATCTTGTAGTAGCTCACGGTGAAAAAGAATATGAAAATGAATATATGTACGTTCACGTAGGACTGAAGCACTGTGCTGTGCACCAGAAATGGACACAACACTGGAAACTGACTAGACCTCAATTAAAAAAAAAGATGAAAAGTTTAAGATATTTTCCTGAAGTGGAGACAAAGCACTGAGCAGCTCATTGTGGACATGCTAATGGAAGGATATTATTAGACCCCAGGCTCCTAAAATAGCCTGGTACCCCACTAACAAACATGGATGGAAAAGACACTAAGAAAAGATCTATTTAAAAACTTTTTTCCTGCCTCATGACATTTTCCTTGTAGAATGTGGGACTTTGAAAAATCGGCATCACACAGTGAAATTCGACAGTTTACCATGAGACTACAGCAACTTCACTTCCTGAACTATACACCCCAAGGAAATAATCCCAAAGACAAAAGTAATTTTGCGTAGAACTCCCGATGTACTGTTGAAAACAGAAATATCAAGAAACCACACAAACTGGCCCCATAAAAGAATGACTTCACAAACCAGAATATGTTAATTTAATGAAATAAAATCATAAAATTTCCAATGACAATTCTCTGATTAAAATAAAACGGCTCACTTGGAAAGGTTAAGAAAACTCAGAAGGACAGAAATAAATTAGAATTAAGTTGTTCTTTTGTGGACAGACGGAGGTTCCTCATGTCCCTCGTGGGGTCACCCGCGTGCTCCCCGTGGCCGCCAGCGGACACTCTGTGATGCTCCCGGGGGCCCCTCCGCGCATCTCTGTGAAAACATGGTTTTCTCATGATGATAAGAAAGCATGCAAAACTCCAATTCTTCATGCACCCGTGCAAATATTTAAAGGGAGGGATGCTCGGGGCCGAGAAGGTGTTCTGTGCGATAATGTGATGGGGGACATGTGTCCACGGGGTGTCGACACCAGGAGCGCACACCAGCACACTGTGCACCTTGGTGAACAAAACTGGATCCGTGCTGGACCCTCAGAAGAGACAAGGATGGTGATGCGAGCGGACCCTATGGTGCAGGACAAGGGCTGCCTGCGAACTCTGTCCCCTCCGCTCCATTTTTCTGACAACCTAGAACTGCCCAGAAACTTAAGTCCAGGGGGAGGGTTTACAGCTCAGTGGTACAGCACGTGCTTAGCACGCACGAGGTCCTGGGTTCCATCCCCAGTACCTCCACTAAAAAAAAAATTTAAAATAAAACTAATTACCTCTCCCACCCTCCACCCCCCCCAAAAAGACTGCAGTTAAACCTGGAACTATTAAAAAAAAAGCATTTAATCCTTTGTTCAATTCGGTCCCTCATATTAGTGTCCACGTGACTCCCGAGGTCACAGGAATTTGTAACCTCAGGACACAACGCCAGGACCAGCAGAAACAGGCAGGGCTGAAATTCTGATTCTTCCCGATTTATTTCATCCTTAGTGTCACTGAAATGATCCTTCCTTCCTTCCTTCTTTCTTTCTTTCTGCCGGAGCCCTCCGGACACGTGTTTTTCAGATTACTGGATCAAAGGAAACCAGCTACTCACGATGTTACATTAAATGACTCGACCCAGACATGGAAGCAGGCTGGGGAAAGCGTACTTTGCACGGAAGTTCTGGTTCACGGTGATGCCCAATAAAACACTAAAATAAAACCACACCTGCTGCACATGCGTTCTCTCCAGTTTGACCCTAACCAGAAGTCTTAGATTTTTTGGGGGGTGGGGGGAGCATCTGCGGAAGATGGTGTGAGTTTTGTTTCACAGTGTCCGCAAGACGTCCAAGCTGCAGATCTAAACACAGGGCTTCTCTGCAACCCTGAGCTTTGCCAATTTGTGAGATGCTCGGATTAGGGGTGGTTAGTGCCGGGAAGCCCAGGGAACGCCGGCACGTCCTCTGCAGAGAGGAGGTTACCGACAGCCACCCATCTGACTCTGCTCCGAAAGGCATTTTCAAACTTACAAAGGTCAAGTTCCATTCTGGGCTCGCTCTGCTGGCTATGAAATTCTTTCTCACGCTGATGCAGAATTGCGTCCTTCTGCCCTCAAACCACTTGTCTCGGTTCTGGGCCATGGAGCCAGGGGACCAAGGCTACTTTCCCATCCACATCGAGGCACCGCAAACACCCGAGAGCAGCTGTCAGCATCCCGACGTCTGTCCTCTGTGCGGAAGGCTCCTCGTCCTGCCCACTGCCCTTGCGTGGGTCCTAACTCTCCGCCCTCCTGGCCACACTCCACTTCCCAAACTCCCGCTCGCCGTGGTCCCTGTAAAATGTGCCTTGAATCCAGTGAAATTATTCTGTGTGACACCGTAGTGGTGGCCACATGCCATCATGCACTTGCCAAAGCCCATAGAATGTCCAACATCAAGAGTGAACTGTCATGTAAACTGTGCACTTTGGTGGCTAATAATGTGTCCATGTTGGTTCTTCGATGGCACCAAAGATGCCACACTGATGAGGGATGCTGAGGTTCGGGGAGGATATGTGTGTGGGTGGGGAGGGCTCTGTGCAAACTCTGTATTTTCTGCTCTAAAGAATAGTGTCTATTAATAATAAAAAAAAAAATGTGCCTTGAATCACCCACAGCATCACGCCCGTCCTGACCAGCACCTGGAGCACCGGACGAGCATCCCCGAGGCCAGGACCCTGCCCTTCCACGCACACGCGCCAACGTCCCCATCACATCTAATAGCCCGGAGCCAACAGAAACACCCCGTCCTCTTCACGCTGACGCAACTGGTGCTTTTTTCATCGTTGTCAGTCACTCAGCAAATACTGCCGTCAAGAAAATTACGACCCACCGAAAGCTGACAATTTTCCATAAGGTGACTGGACGGCAAACAGACTGAGGAAACACGCGGACTTCTGACCTACAAGTGACCCTGATGGGAAATTTTTCCACGTTAGAAGTCAGCTTTATTCCCATCAGTTGGTCGTTAAAGGCAGGGGCCCAGGCAGAGCCCAGAGACGTGCGCGGGGGCAGTGCAGACGACGAGGTGACGTCCCCTCACGCCCCACCTGCGTCCTCAGACAGGTGTGTTCGGAGGGGCCCGGAGTGTATTTCCAAGGCAGTCAGCTCCTGATCATCGCCCGCTGGAAAAACCAGTGCGGATCCCATCTTTCAGGTCAAAATGTTATTAGAAATTACGTAAGCGGCACTGGTGGCCGCTTCACTGACCTGCAGCACATCACACAAGTGCTTTCGTCTTCCAGGCGTTACGCAAACACAGGGTGGCCACCTGCTTTACTTAAAGATGAGAATGCTCAGGTTTTCCTTCACCTGTTAAGGGACCAACGTCGCTCACGAGACGCCTGTATCCACTCTGCCCTCGTCCGTCTGGTTTCCCATTTTTTGCGACTATCCCATGTGTCAGCAGCCAAGGGTCTAACGCACCTTTTGTATCCCCCCTTCTTATTTGACGAAGTGTCACAGAATCGTGCAATTTTATAAAGCAAATGCAAGCTCAGAGCTGGAGGGACCCACTGCTTTATGACACGAATGAGGCCACCCAGGTCCCTGGGGGCTCCCCGGGTCGTGGGTTCAGCTCTGTGCAAACAAGCACCGTGAGCACGTGGTGCTCGAGAAACCGACCTCAAGCTGGCGGACATTTACCTGAAGGGGAAAGAAACAGTGAACAGAGAAGTCGCTCAAACTCCGAGCAGTTCAGGACGCAGTTCAGTGTCGATGACACTGACCCTGGTGGGGGGGGGGGCGCGTTGCTGGGGGAGCAGGAGGGAGGTGGGGGGAGGCTGGATGGCTCGACGTGGTCCCTTCAAGGAGGGACGCACCTGTCATACCCTCAGGAGGAAAACATCCAAGTCTCATGTGCCCCTATAGTAACAACCAGTTTCTAAACGATGGGGGTCAACACACAAGTGCGAACGTGGACACTGAGCCCAAATACGTTCAATTTCCAACATTTAGGATCTACCTGCAAGACTTAAGGAGCCAGTGGCCTCACCAGGTCGGCATTTTAGGCCGTTTCAGGACCATCCGAGGTAAGCATTACCACCTGGAGCACGGTCACAGGCCGCCTCTGAGGTGCACACGGAGCAATCAGAACGTGAGGGCTTGGGGCCAGTGCTCGGATTTTTCTAGGGCCTCCCCGAGGCGATTCCAATGTGCCGCCAAGGTGGAAGCAAGGAGGAAGAGCAAGGAGGAAGCAGTGTCACTGTGAGGACCCGAGGACAGGGTCAGCCAGGACACGGGGACGTCCAGGGTGGCTCTGCTGTGTGACTTGGGGGCGGGTGTGAACAGAAGTGCACGAGGCGGACCTCATGGACTTGTGGGGCTGCCAGTGCGCCCGCCCAGGGAGCTCTGCATCCGGGGGCCAGCGGCGGCCTTTAGCCGTGAGCACGGAGGGGACCGTCGAGGACAAGGCGGAGGGGAGGGACCCGGATGGAGCTGACACGAACATGAAAGCAGTGATGCCCCGAGGAAGCCGCAAGTGCCCACCACCACGGCAGGGACGTGAGTACAGAGGTGAGGGGCCACCTACTGGGCCCAGGGTTTTGGCCAGCAGGTGCCCCGGACTTTCCCAAGGAGGTTTCACACACTCACACACTGTGGTCAAACCACGCTGCAGATTAAGGGTCCCAATTTGGGGGGCAAAAGACACTGGTGTTTAATGGCCTGGAGCACGAGACTCGAGGACCCATTTAGAGCAGTTGTTGGGGTCAGGGGTGGGGAGCTCTTCCTTCTTCGGAGCCCCAGCCCCCGCTGGTGGGCCAGGCCAAAGCAGGCAGCGAAGGCGCTCCGTTCCTGCCTGCCAGATCCTCGCTGTTGCTCCTGCCTGGGCAAATGTGGCCCTTCCTGCGATCTGCAGCAAGGTGTCAATCCTCAGGAGCTGTTTTCCACCCAACGTCTGCTTTGTCCTGCAGACACCAACAGGAGGGCGACTTGGGGCTGAAACTTGCTCGAGGTCAGCGAAGGTCAAGGTGGGTGGAACCGGGCCGGCCAGGTTCTCTCGCTCCAGGCTGGGCGCTGGGCGCTCCCTAACACTGAGCTCGGCCCTGGGGAGCTGCCCGGACGGGGCTGCGGTCCGAGGGAGGAGGAGGGCCAGGTGTGCTGGACCCGCCAGACCTTCCGGAAAGGGGCGGGTGGGGAATCCGGGCCAGGGAACAAACAGGAACGGGCAGGTGGACGTGCCTTCGTCTTCCAGGCCTGCCAGGCGTCCCGACACGTCCCGCACCCGCAGCCGGTGATGTGCCTGGAAATATTCCACTGAGAGGGAGGGAGGGAGAGCACCTCCTTTGTTGCAAGTTGGGGAGAAACAAAACTCCCCTTAGGGACTGAAGGCATCGCCAGTGTCCCTTGGGAACTGGCTTTGTCGGCTTCAAACAAAACCAGCTCATTGTAGCGCAGGTCAGTTAAGAGCTCAAAATAAAATAAAATAAAATAAAGAGTCCAAGCTCATGGGAATCACCTGAAGGGCTGGCCGGGCATCGGCTGTCCTGGGAGACGGGCCACTCACTGAAGTCACCTGGGACACAGGGCGGCTGCGGGGGACAGGAGCGGGGCAGGTGGCCCCGGCAAGGGGAGGGGGTGCTCAGAACTCTCGGATGGGCCGTGCCCTTTGCATTTTAATTGTTTAACTTTTGCTTTTCATCCCTGGCTGGCTAGCAGAGCAGCACATAACCGGGCTTGTCCCAGGGCGGGTCACAGGCCCTCAGGCAGGTAGCTCCCGCCAGGCTCCTGTCCCCACTGCTGGCAAGCGAGCCCAGCAGTGAACTGTGTCAGAGTCCTGGGAGGGGAAAGCAGGCCCAGCAGGGAGGTGGCTCCAGCCACGGCCAGGCTGGAAAGTTGCAGAGGTGGCCAGGGCGCTCGGCGGGCTGGGCAAGTCGCCGCGGGCAGGCGACATTCCGGGACATGCACGCTGGCCACCGGGCATCTGCTCCAGGGCTCAGATCGCGGGCTCCTGGGCTCATTTCTAAGGACCCTCCAATCTTCCCAGGGGGTCAAGGTCGCCTCCCGGCCCCCGATGCCGAGGGCCGAATTCCTGCAGGGGCCAGGCCGTGACGCCTTATTTATTCAAACACCAAGTTGTGACAGTGAAACATGTCAGGGAGCCACGGGGGTTCTTCCTTAAGTAAGCGAAGCCCGTATTAAATTGGTAATAATGAGAAAAGTCTGCTCTGAAGAATGTGCAGCCGGCTGCATTTTTCTCCCTGACCTCAGACAGCTAAAAACAGCATATTTCTCATCAAAACTGAATCCCTAATATGTTTGAAGGGGATTATTTTCAGAGATGGAGGAGGGAGGGGAACGTCTCAGTGCTGGGAATCCACGGTTTCTTCTCTGCGCCCTCCCCGCTGTCCTGTCCCCTCCATGCATGTCGCATCCTCGGTGGGCGTCCCCACCCAACCTGCGCTGGGAGCCAGGGACTCCCCGCAGGCTACAGACGCCAACGCGGGCGGCCCGGAGCATCTCTGGACCTGGGCGCACCCATCCTTGCTCCTCAGAGACCCGCATCCCCTGGGCAGGTGTGCCATTCTGTGCGGCCCTCCCAGAGACCCCAGGAAGGGGAGGCGTCATCACATCACATCACCAAGTTGAGGCCCAGGGAGAATGCAGGACTTGAGCAAACTCACTCAGCTAAAGGCAGAGATGCAGAGCGGGAACCAGGTTCTGGGACTGTCACCCGGGTGCATTTTGTGGCCGTCAGCGGCCGTGCGGTGCTGGGCTCTGTGGGTGCCCAGGGAAGGAAGCGGGTAAGACCTCTGCCCTTATGGGGCTGATGGTCTGGCTGGAGAGACACCCAGAGGCCACACACAGCCTCCACATGGTGAGGAGGCGCTTATGACTGAAGATCCAGGACAAGCATTCCAGTAGAGGGAACAGCATGTGCAAAGGCCCTGAGGCAGTAAGAACTTCAGTCTGAGAAACCAAGCAGTGGCCAGTGTGGCCGGAGCCAAGTGAGGGGGGACCGTGGGTCAACGTGACACTGGAGAACAGGTGGCGGCCAGCAGGCATGAGTGCCGCTCTCAAAAGTTCCCTTTAACCTCGGACAAGCGGACTTCAGAGGTTCGTGACCCTAACTTGAGCCCCATCTTTGCGAAAGGCTTCCTGGGGCCATGCCTGCCACACGGGTCATTCTCTGGGGACCGAACACACGCATGCAAAGAGCTGTGAGCTAAGCCCCAACAGGAGTCTGCCAAGGGGTGACGCCCAGGGCTCTCCTGCGGGCCGGGGGCTGTCACACGGCTCAAGGGGCCTGTCCGGTAAGTTCGGCACTTCATCGGGGAAGAAGGGCGCTGCGCCCGCCCTCCGGGGGTCACGGGGACACGTCTACGAGGAGGGGGTGGGGAGCCGACAGATGCCGGGACACTTGCGATCTTTGGGACTTTTAGGTTTTGATTTTTTTCCTTTTTTTTTTTTGGAAAGTGCAGCAAGATTTCAGCAGGTAGAGACACTGAAACTACACTGTAGATGGAGGGCAGAGTGTAGACAGGCAGAGGGTGATGGAGAGGCCAAGCCAGCCCTGGACGATGGGACAGAAGACCCTGGGCAGGGCTGGCAGGAGAAACCTATGGGAGACCCTAGCTTTTATCCATGGGCAGGCAGAGCTGTGGAATATTTTAAGTGGGGAGTGACTTGATCAGTTTGGGTTTTAAAAGAGAACAGTGTTGGGGGGAGGGCATAGCTCAGTGGCAGAGCACATGCTCATTAGCATGTGTGACGTCCTGGGTTCAAGCCCCAGTACCTCCTCTAAAAATAAATAAACCTAATTACCTCCCCTACCAGTACCAAAATAAAATAATTAAACAGTGCAATAATAAATAAATAAAATATTAAAAAAAAAAGTAAGAGAGAACAGTGGGTGCCCACGGTCATAGCAGCGTTATTCACAATAGCCAACAGGTGGACACACCCAAGGGCCCACTGATGAGCGAATGGATGAACACGATGTGGAAAATACACGCAGTAAAGTATTATTTGCCTCGGAAGGAAAAGAATTCTGCAACGTGCCATGATATAGCTGAACCCCAAAGACGTTACACGGAGCAAAATGAGCCAGTCACAGAGAGACGAGTGCTGCGTGACCACATGTACAGATGGGATCTGGGGAGGCCAGATTCACAGAGACACGGTGGTGCCAGGGGCGAGGGGAGGGGAGAATGAGGAGCTGCTTAACTGGGGTCTGAAATTCAGTTCTGCAAGACGGAAAGGGTTCCGGGGATGGACGGTGGTGATGGCCGCTCTGCAACGTGAGTGTCCTTAATTCTGCAGGTTCCCACCTGGGCTGATTCAAAGGCTGCCCCCAAGCCCCTTGTAAGCAAGGGGTTTGCACCCCTCTGAGCCTGTGGACACACAGTCCAGATTCTGTTTGGCTTTATCACTTCATACACCCCCCAGACAGGCCACCATGGGGGGAGCCCAGGGGGGGCATGGCTGGGAGCTACAGGGGAGGAGAACTGAGGAGCCAACCCAGGAACAGCTAATCCCCAACTGTCAAAAGTGGCTTGTGGGCCAAGAATCAGATTCCCTGGTCCAGAGATGGCTGAAGGCTGGACAAGCCAAGGTCTGGGCGTCCAGCGGTGGCGGGAACGAGTCCCTGGGACCAGGCGGGGACAGTGGCTTCAGCTTTGCCCCAAATGAAGGTCTGTTCAAATGCATCTGTCTCTGTGCTTCTTATAGGAGGTTGTGAAGCTGGGGTGGAGATTTCTATGCAGATAACGATCATTATTCTATGTCCAATTGGTAAAGATCGCAGTATGATTTATATAAAGCATTGCACCCATGTGGACGGAATTCACACGTGGCTGACCTGAGCATAAAAAGTCATGTAATATTGTATCGCATCAAGCAAATTGAAATACTTCACGGGGCAAAAGCGTATGTACTAAAAGTAAAGAACATTTCCACTTAAAAGGATTGAAAAGACCATTTTATTTACTTAATTTTTTAAAATTGAGTTATAGTCAGTTTACCGTGTTGGGTCAATTTGAAAATACCATTTTAAAATAGCATTTTGAGTTTCTAGCTGTATCTTTGATGGAGTGGAGGGCTCTGTGCTCCCCACAGGCATCTTTGAGATTTGAACACCTTCTTCGGGACAATTCAGCTAGTTGGCTTCTGTTTTCCCTTATCCCAGAGTTTCCCTTCTTCCTTCTGGTGTTGCAGAAGCAACTGAGGTCCTCAGGATCTAGGTGTGGTCCTCATGTGCCACGTGGTCTCCCAGCCACGCCACCTGTGGACACCAGAGCCTCCAAAAGCACCCAGTTCTACAAAAGCACCGAATGCATGAAAGGTTCTGGTTCCACTCCACTGATCACCCACAGGTGATGAAAATATCGACACATCACTTTTTTTTTCCCCCAAGAAAAGAATTTCTAACTGCTTTTCAGATTTACTTTTCTTGTCATATTGCGACTGCGTGCGTGTGTGTATAATAGTCGAGACTTGTTGAATAGCTCACAAATCCCAAACGTAACTGGGTTTGCTTACTTGTAAAACCATGGAGAGTGAGGTGGGTAAGTTTTAGACACAACACATATTCATAAAAAAAACACACATCTTAAAAAAAAAGAAGAAATTAACTATAGGGGGAGGGTAGAGCTCAGTGTGTGCTTAGGAATCATGAGGTCCTGGGTTCAATCCCTAATTCCTCTGTTAAATATATGTATGTTCATGTATAACTGAAAAATTGTGCTCTACACTGGAATTTGACACAACATTGTAAATTGACTATAACTCAATGAAATAAAATTAAAAAAAAAATTGAGACCAGGGTTACTTGGTGTCTGTACCAAAAATCAGAGTGGAAGTTCTGGGAAATACTGACTAACAGAAAAAGGAGAGCCTTGCTGGGCTGTGGTTTGATGTGTAAAAATGGCTTTGCTCCCGCCATCTGTGCCGACAGCTTGGATTTCCTTTCATTAAGAGACAGAGTCTATTTGATGTGCAGGTCCATCCTGAGAGTCACCAGCGTTTTATTTTAGTTCTTAGAGACACTGAAGAGAAAAATCTGTCCTAGGTCATTCAGTTGATTTTCCTCTTTGTATGGATTCTGGATCAGCTGCTACTGTTTGTCACCTAACCGTGTCCTGGATGGCACTGTGTGACCGCCGTGAATGCCGACACTACAGGACTGCGCTGTCCCACTCAGGACACAAGGGGAAGACTCAACCCTCGTCCCCAAGCTCGGACTGCAACCCTGGATCATGCCCACGGTCCCAGTTTGAACCCAGTCCGTCTAGAAAGAGATGCCTTTAACCACTGTCTTCTATTGTCTGGGAACCAAAATAAACCAGACAAAACCACTTTTAAAATCATGGAAGGTCTTATCATGCTAAAAAAAAAAAGATGCAATGTATATCTCCAAAGGCAAGCTGCAGTGACGTCCAGGGTTACCCTCAGGCCACTGGGCAGTCCCGGCAGTGTCACCTAAATCATGCCAACTCCTGTTCCCCGCGGGGCCCTGGAACCAGTGCGCACTCAGGACTGCCACCTCCCACCCAGGCAATGGCCCAGAGTAAGGCACCTGTCATTACAAGAAATTATTTTAATAAAAATAATTTAATAAAAACCAGTGGACTCCACTATAAGCAGGAAGGTGTAAAAGATTTTTGACCATCATCCTTGTTAGCAAAATACATTTTGAGCACATCTCTCTGATAAATGAGTATCTGATGATAACATACACATATAAGACACATCACTGAGAAACAGGACATGTTTCTGTCTTTCTTCTTCTTTTTTTAGATTCCACATATAACTGAGATCATGTGACGTTTTGTCTTTCTGTGTCTGGCTTATTTCATTTAGGACACTGCCCCCCGGGTTCATCCCTGTTGTTGCAAATGGCGTAACTTCCAACTTTTCCAACTGCGGAATAATATCGCATTGTGTCACATTGTCTGTATCCACTCATTCATCGATGGACACTTACGTTGTTTCCATATCTCGGCTATTGTGAACGACGCTGCTGTGAACATGACGGTGCAGATAGCCCTTTGAAATACTGATTTAGTTTCCTTTGGATAAATACTCACAAGTGGAACTGTGGGGTCATATAGTAGCTCTATTTTTAATTCTTTGAGGAACCTCCACACTGCTTTTCCATAGTGGCTGCACCCACCTGCAGGAGGGTTCCCTTTTCTCCACATCCTCACCAACACTTGTTACTTTTTGCCTTTTTTTTTCTTTTTTAAATTGAAGTACAGTCAGTTTATATGTCTGGTGCACAGCACATTGCTCCAGTCATATATGAACATGCATATACTCATTTTCACCGACTTATTTTTTTGATGACAGCCATTCTGGCAGGTGGGAGGTGATACTTGACTGTGGTTCCAATTTGCATTTCCATGTACCTGTCATTCACATGTATGTCTCCTTTGGAAAAATACTTATTTGAGTCCCTTGCCCGTTTGCTTTTCTGCTGTTGAGTTAGCTGTACAAATTCCATATATATTTTGGAAATTAGCCCTTTATCAGATACATGGTTGCGCACAGATTTCTTTCACCCCCAATTCTCATCTTTTAAAAGCAGCAGGGCAGATGAAGTACACGGAGATCTTTTCCATTAAAAAAAAAAATTTGGATTGAATGTATTAGGTTTCATTCTTTTCAGGGCTTCTGCATAACAATAATTCTCTAGTAATGCATAATTTTCTAAATTGAAAATTTTGCAGTTACTGGATGTTGGAGAACTCCCCGCTAGAGCTGGCCTGATGTGCTCTGATGTGAACAGCAACCCAGCCAGGCCTGGAGTTGGGACCGTGAAGCTGCAAAGGGCTTCCTTGCGGCCAGGAGGCTCAGAGCAGGTGTTCACGCCGCTGGTCTGCAGCCTCCCCCCTTTACGGCTGCATTTCTGCCACTTCCCGGTTTCGCTGCAATGGCCTCATCAGATTTGAAACTCTCATGAGATGTCTCAACTATTTGCAGGAAACAGACTAATTACAAATAAAGCTGTCCTCTTATTTCATGGCTCTAAACAGGGCATTCTTTCAGCATCGTTTGAGAAACCAATTTCATTAAGAGAGTAATTTTTTTTTAAGTGTCTCAGGAGGGCAGTTCTTTGAAAACGGCTCTGTGGTCAAACAAACGCGAGTGACAGTGGGTCGTGACATCATCAGACAGGCCCCTTTGCTGCAGGACTTGTCAGAGGCTTTAATACACAACGTGCAGAGGAAGTCGCCTCACACATGTAGGGCCGTCCAAGCTTAACTGACCACTGAGGACTTTCACTCAAGAACTATTAACACTGACATGTGTCTAAGGAACAAAGCTGGGAGCCGCGTGCTGCCCTTGTCAGGACGGCCACAAGCAAGCTCAGTGACCCTCTCTCTGAAACGCAAGGGCCTGGATCTGACTTCATGTACTGGGGGCAGATTTATGCTTAAATGGTACCTCCACGTGGCCAGAGCAGAGCGATCAGAAAACAAATTCAGTTCGTTTTTACTTAGATCTTTCTTCTTTTTAATCTGTTAGGAGCAACCCTCCCAAGAAATAAAGCCCAAAAAAGCAAAAGATTCAGGCCCAAGATGCAAGGGCTGGGAATGGAGGAGTTTGGGCAATACTGTAGGGTTGTAACAAGACAGGTCTCAAAAAAAAAAAAAAAAAACAAAAAAACCCAAAAAACCAAACCAAACCAAAACAAAAGCCAGGTCTCATGCTTCTGGGACCCTCACTGGACACATTACCCATAGCGCTGACTGGTAAGGTCACACGACCCATGTACATCATTTGAACTTTTCTAGTAGCTACATTTATAAAAAAATAAATAAATAAAACAAAAGAGCTAAAATATACTTTAATAATATATGTGACTTACTGCAACCTACCCCAAATATTTTCATCGCGATGCGCAATTAATTTTTTAAAAGTATTAATACAATTTTCCACGTACTTTTTGTGGTGCCTAAGTCTGCTTATTTATTTTGGAATTTTTGAAAAGCCCAGTACGCGTTTCGGGCTCACGGCGCATCTTGGTCTGGACAAGCCAGGTTTCAAGGACCCGAAAGGCACCAAATGTGGCCCCTTATTGGATGGCAGGGATCCAGAAACCGCAGCATCAGTAACCATGGCAACAGCACAGCACTACAACAGTTAACGTTTACTGAGTGCTTTCTACAGTCCAGGCACTTTTCATACATCACCGCCCTGCATCCTCATTCTGCTGGTGTTTGACAGGTGAGGAAACTGAGGCACGCAAAGAGGTGCCTCGCTAGCTCACACAGCCACCAAGTGAAGAGACTGACTCTGGGGCTCCGGACCCCCCTGTGCACACGGTCCAGAGCCCTCCTCCCTTGGGGCCATTTTTCTTAAGCTCGGAAGGTACCTCAGCTCCCGTGAGGCCTAACCCCTTTTTACAGGTGGGAACACTGAGGTCCATGATTGGAAAAAACATACAATACAGAAATTCAAATTAAGCTCTATCAGTGATGTACCTGGGTGTTGTTGCCCTCCATCTGATCATCAAAAGCATCTAATTCAGAAAAGTCTCATTTAGGAAAAAAAATCAGTTTGATTCTCTAAAACTTGTCTTATTCAGAGAGAAATGCTTTTGCATTCATATACAGAAGGCAATCACTAATATATATGATAAAGGAAACATTAAAAAAAATCTTACTTAATGGAGCCAAACATTTGAAAATATCTATTTCATTCATTTAACGAATAGTTACATTGAAGTCTTCAACTCCATTCTAATCATTCTTTGATTACAGTGATGCAGATTTAGGGGAGTGGGAAGCAAATCTGGGGGGCCTTTTTCAGAAAGCTGGGAGCAGGAGCATGGTGGGGGCCCCTGTCAACAGTTATCTGTGGACTGAGTGTTTTCCTGGCGTCTGGATTGGCACCCAATCCACAGGGCCATGCAAACCCGGGGCCAAGAAAGCAATCTTCACTTTGCAATCGTGAAATCTCTGTGGACCTCAAGGTCCTTTCTCTGTCAAGTCAGACTTGGATCAAGAGTCCATGTAGTTCTGAACTCATTCATTCACTCCACAGACACTTACTGAGCGCCTTCTGTATGCCAGGCACTATGACAGGAGTAACTCTACAAAGTTCAAGAAATTATTGTGTTTCACGATACACACGGATTATGGGGTGGGGGAGACAAGTGTTACAGAACTCCAGCTCACAGCCAGATGTGTTCTTCCAGTGGGCCTCCAATTCCAACAGGACCCTTGCTCACCTGCCCAAATGTCCAGGGAACACCCTACAGGTGTGCGGCCCTGTTCCAAGACTCTAGGACCTCCCTTCAGGCACAGCCAAAAGCATGGTGACTTAGCCCTTTCGGGGAGCACCCCAAACACGAATGCAGTGACCCTGCCTGGCACGGTCCTGCTGCTAGGCCGCTGTGTGCAGAAATCTAAAACCTCAGCCCAGACAGCCTTGTTTCTGAGTGCCATCAAGCAGAAACAGGCGTGCATTTACGGTGCATTGTGTAATCCAAACTTCTCAGCACATTTCAGCCTTGGGCGGGCTGCTATGAGAGGAGGACTGTTGGAGAATGGAGTCATGCCTTCCCTCCACGACAAAGCTGGGTTTTCTTCTGCATCTGGGGAGCAGCAAGCCAGAGATTTCCTCACCTAACGGCCCTCTTGCATTGCCAGGAGGGGGACAGAGGACGGAGAAAGAAAAGCTCACGTTTTACGGGAAATTCATGTCGGTTCTACAACAAGGAGAGAGCCAGTTTCTGGCTCCAGGATCTCCCTGGTTCCTTTTGAAGCAAGTTCATGGGCGGGTATAATTAAGGCGTCTTCACATGACCGGCTTTCACTCGCTGAGTTTTCAGGTTGGACAGGCTGGCGCAGGTAGAGCTGGAATGCTGGCCCCAGCGCAGCTGGTTAGGAATGCCAGGCTCCAAGCGGGCTGTGCACTCCTGGGCCCAGCGAAAACCCAGGCAGAGGAATAATTAACTCCGAAGCAAGAGGAGGAATGAAGAACATGAGTGAATTCCAGTGCGATGCTCGAGAAGACGGTTAAGAGCTGAACGTGGCTGGTGGGGCCTGGCCCGGGTTCTCCACCTCCACACTGCTACCATTTTGGGTTGAGGATCGTTCTTTGCGGTGGGGACTGTCTCTGACCTCAACCCATCGGATGTCTGTAATACACCCCAGTGTGAACACCAGGAACTGCTCCAGACATTGCCAAGCGCTCCCTGATGGGAACCCGGGGTGGGATCAAGGGGGGACAACTGCCCCCAGTTGAAGACCACTGGTCTAGACCCGCGTGTTCCTGAAATCTGTTCACCTGGTTTGCATCTCAATTCCTATTTGATTTGAAATAGGTACTTCCGAAGGATGCCAGTTTATCGTAATACTTGACATTTAAATGTGATCGCCTATTTTTAAAACAACAAAAGAAGTCCACAGACAGCTTCTCTAGCCCAGGAAAGTTACTGGAACTGCTAATTTCCATTTCCAGAGGTCAATGGGGAAGAATTGTCTTTTAGAGGTGTACGTGTAAAGTCAGGGCTCAAACTCGAAGTCTGACCTCCCATCACTGTTTTGTTTGGCTGTTTCTTTTCACTCCCTCTCTGCTACGTCTTCTGGTTTAAAGATTCAAAAATTCGTCTGGTTGATGGTTCAAACTTTTCTAACTTCCTCATACACTCACACACAGAGTCAATTATATTCTATTAACCGCCTCTATAAAAGAGACCCTTGCATCCATAATCGAGAAACAGGGGACCCCTGCGCTGAGTGTGGAAAAGCATACGATGCTTGGGACCTGAGTCCCAGAGCTGAATGGATTTTGCTTCCCCTGTTCTTGAAATTCACTTCCTTTCACGGCTGACGCCTCATTCAGTCCCCGTGGTCATCAACGCGCCACCTCTGGGCAGACCCAGACACACAGGCAGACAGGACGTGACTTCCGCCTCCTGTTGGCAATGACAGCCACCAGCCATCTGACTTTCCCAGGGGTCTGCCATGAAGCAGAACTCACTGTTCACAGTGTTTCTTGAAGTTACAGTTAATGGCTATTTCCAAAATAAATGAAAGTCACACTTATTTTTCTTTGATGTAATATTTAAGAGCTGTCATGGTTATGACCTTGCACGATGCACTTAACGTCACTTTTCCGTATTCCACGCAAACATGATTTGTTTTCTTTTGATTACTAAGGGCGATCTGAAGATCATATGTGACTCTTAAATTGCCTGCCAATTTCTATTAATTTGATTTTCTTTCTTTTTTTTTTTTAACAGGGATCTGTACCCCTGAGTTGTTTGAATGATGGTGAATACGGCAGATAAATCTTAAGCCTAACCAGGAATGCACGAAGCTAAGACATGCTTTCCCGATAATTCAGTTTTAATTCACCTTCTAATTCCTTAAAAAAAATACCGTCAAACCAATGTACATGCTTCACTGTAGAGATTAATTCTCTGAATAGTAAAATAAGAAAAAACACTCGTCACTCCCCTTTAGACGTGCTTGGTTTTGGCCAAATTATGTGTGAAGCAGACCGAACAGAAAATCCATGAACTGAGATCATTATAAATTTGCCAGTTTAAACAGTGTTCCCCACCCCCTTTTCTAATACACCCATGCCTATCAGTGAATAAAGATGTGTTAGATTTCAGAAGTTTATCTGAAATGCAATCATCCTTTAGATACGTTCAGTGCATGCAGGCAGCATCTATTTAGCGCCCAGTGTATACCTGGCACCATGCTGGGAGTTCTGGGCTGAATGACGTGTAAACTGCTTTTCCCGGGGAGCTCACAATCTAGGGAGAAACTCGCACCAGAACAGAAATCATGATAATGGAATTTAGAGTGTCGTAAAAGCAAAGGATACAGACTTGTGGTTGCTAGTGGGGACGGGGTGGGAAGGGAGAGACTGGGAGTTCGAGATTTGCAGATACTGACTGGTACACATAAAACAGGTAAGTTTACACTGTTTAGCACGGGGAACTATATTCAATATCTTGTAGTCGCTCACGTGAAAAGGAATCTGAAAATGAATGTATGTATGTTCATGTGTGACTGGAGCACTGTGCTGGGCACCAGAAATGGACACAACATTGTAAACTGACTATATTTCAATTAAAAAAAAAGGCATGTTGCGTAAGGAAATTGGAACTCAAATTATGTTTCATGAAAGAAATGGATGACTTTTAGGCAAAGAGTGTATTGACCACAGAACTTTGTTTTCAGAATAACGATGGACAACTCTAAGAGAGTTTTCTGACACAGTGTGGGCAATGAGTATTTCAAGATTACTGAAGGAAGCTTTTCCATCCAGATCTCAACGAGGAAGGGGCCCCTGACCTCCAAAGACTGCAGCGTCTGGGTTTAACTTTTGGTCCTGTCATGACCCTAGCCACGTGTTTACAGATAAATGAGTTAATGAGTATATTGAAAAAAAAAAATCATGAAAATGTGCAGAGCACCTACCTCAGGCTCACTCTGTTTCTTTATATTTAACTTCTACCATCATCAGCGACTGACTTCGTGAGTGTAGGCATGCCACTCAACACCACAGGGGCCCAGGCTGACTGTCCCACGGCTGTCACCATGGTCAGAAGCGCAGAATGGCCGGCGGAGTTCAGGAAGATATGAATGCGCTGGGATTTCTGCCCCTGAAGGTAGATTTCCAGCCAGAACCACACATTTTCTTTGTCACGCACCTAATTTCACTCCTGGGTGAGTAACAAGCATCTTCTAATAGAGATGCATGCCTTCACCTGACAGTCTGAGCAGCTTACAGCGGAATTCTAAACCTTCCAGTGACCTATTCCCTAGTTAATAGCGTCAAGTATACACAAAGGTCACCGAATTTCTCATGCTCGCAGAAACATGATCAGATAAACATCCAGGGCCTATTTAATGTTAACCTGAGATTCTTCTGGGAAAAGGCACGCTGGACCTGAAACACAGGAGTTCAAAAATCAAGTTTTATAAAGTAGACACTGAAAAACAAAAACAAACCTCCTGCTGGGTAGTGACTGACCCAATGGGAAACGCAGAGCAAAGAAGAGTCAGGAAAGTACTTTTTAAACGTTACTTTGTAACAGCTCAACCCCGCTCTGAAATAAAAATAGCAACGTGTAAAAGGCATTGCAAAGGTCTGATTCACCCAGTTTTGTATTTACCAGGCGATGGAGAATGTCCGTCCAGCAAACAGAAGATGCATAGAACCATGCACATCTTCCAAGCTCACCTTTTTCTTAAGCATCTCTGGATTCTCCTTGACCATGGGCATCAGAATTATTCTTTTTTTGAAGAAGTGCAGAATATATATATACGTACTTCTGCGGAAAGCTTACAGGAAATACGGCTACAGAGGAATAATCCACTTTTTAAAAAACGGTTTTATTAAGGCAATTTTTTTATTTGTGATTTATTTCTGCCCTACATTTTTATTTTGAGAGGGAGGTAAAAAGGTACATTTATTTATTTTTTAAAGGCGGTATTGGGGATTGAACCCAGGACCTCTTGCATGGTAAACACACACGCTACCACTGCGCTATCCTGGCCTCCCATAACCCACTTTTTATATTTTTCTGGAGGGAAAGCATTCCTCTGACCTCCACACGGCCAGGTTCCAAGCTTGACGCACAAAGGCATCCCTTGCTTTTTTGATACGCAGCTTTCTTCGTTGTAACAAGACCCGGTGGGGACTAGGCTGGATCTACCCCATATAATTCTTGTTTAAAAACACCTGCTGACACACGGTGACCCTCGGGGAGCTCTGAGTTTCTGTTTCACCATCGGCGTAGGAGTTAAGCTGTCCTGTGTCAGAGCTTAATGAGTTGATCTAAGAAAGAGGAAGGTGTCAGCCAGGAGCAAGTCACAGAGGACCCCACCTCCCTCCTCTATCCTCATTAGGACCAGATCCTTGCTCCCAGGCCTGCTGGGGTCACAGTCAGGGGCTGCTTCCGCTACAACTGTAGGGGCAAAACCCACAAAGGGACCAGCAAGACCTCCCAGGTAGGGCCACTGCCTTCCTACTTTTGCGCTTCTGTAAAACAGCTTGCTTCTGGGAAAATGAAACTTACCCCTAAAATTCCATGGGTTCCCAAAAGCTCACTCCTGATTGGTCCATTTCTAACACCGCATTTGCATTTACCGCTAAAATTCCATGGGTTCCCAAAAGCTCACTCCTGATTGGTCCATTTCTAACACCTCATTTGCATTTACCCCTAAAATTCCATTGGTTTCCAAAAGCTCGCTTCTGATTGGTCCATTTCTAACACCTTATTTGCATACAGCACAAACTTAACTGAAACCTAAAACCCTATAAAAGCCTGTGTAAACCTACAGACGGGGTCCAGAGCTTGGAGTGTTAACCTCTCTGGGCCCGCTGGCGTGATAAACCCGCGTTCTCCAACCCTCCGAGTGTTGCTCGGTCTCTCAACGGGATTCGGGTTTCTGTAACAGATCAAGGGATCAGAAGGGAAATGAGGCTACTCTTACATGATTATTCAAACATGACAGGGTGTGCCAAAGGCTCTGAGAAAGCCGTGAAGGGCTCGGAAAGCTCCCCCATGCTTGGCGTGCATCCACACACCAGCAACCCGGTGAGCCTGCTCCAGCTTCCCAGACCATTACCGTTTCAGTTCTGAGCACTCACACACCAGAAACGCGAAGGAAGGAGCAGGATTCGGGACTGCAGGCTCCCAGTGGGTGGAGACTACGTTTTCCCCCCAGCACCCAGCAGCTTTCGGGCACACAGCTTGCAGTCAGCACTTAACGCATGCCCACGGCAAGATGGAAATGAAACATGAGCGTTGAGAGTCTGCCCAGTTATACCAATCCATGAAAATAAACCAGCGCTGCTGAACTGCGAGCACAGCTGATGCCTGTGCAATGTGACAGGTGTATGAATCGGGGGCACGGAATGCTCGGAGATCTGGGAGGCTCTGGAAATGCCCACGAGGGGACCTGCGGTCATGGGAACCCACCTGCAATGTGCATGGGGAGCCTTGGGGTTGATTTTCCTCCTCTGTGTGCGTCTAAATACAGCTCCACGAGCCCCTGACCCTGGGAGGTAACAGACAGGGAAGGAAGATGTGGTGACACCGAAATGACACTGCCTCTCTGCAAGGACTCTCTGCACTTGGTTACTACCTGTTAAAAGAGGCTTCCCTTGGGGGCATTTTTATATCTATGTAAAGAAGAAGGAGAGTGCCACAACTTTGATGCTGTCCGCTTTCCACCCTGTATTTAAAATGATTTGTAATTAACTTACAATAAACTGAAAAAACAGTAATAGCGGTCTCGCTTTGAGCTGACGAGATCTTTTTGCTGTTTATCCCCAAAGAAAGAACAGACTGATGCCTGGACGCGGAAGTCTCATACCTTCTTTGAGACCCTAAGTTTTCTAATAAAATCTTGGCTTTCGCTGCAGGCTTTTTTTTTTTTTTAAATCTTCTCTACCAAGTGACCGTGAGTCTGGTATATTAAACACATTACGGTAGAACATACACGAAGAAAAGCGTACAAGTCAAAGACGTGCAGCCCCGTGGGTTTTTCACCGAATGCCCACATCTGTGGAACCAGCATGTATTTCAAGAACCATGACGTCACCAGCACTCCAGAAGACCCCTACCTGGGGCACATTTTCTTAAAGAAGGCAAACTGGACCGAAGAGATGAAAGTTAAACACAGGGCGGATGTAGTGGTCGACACAGAAAAACCCAACCGCTTGTGAATCTGAACGGAATAGAAACTTAGGAAATTAACCTCAAAACTACAGGAGAATGTTTGGCTTGTCCAATCAATCAGTCAGTCAACCAACCAACCAACCAATCAATCAATCAATTTGTCTGTCTATGTTCTCCCTCCAGCCTTTGTTCCTTTTCCCTCCTTATGCCTTCATGACCTCCAAATTTAAAGACTAAAAAATTTTATTTAAAAAGTTACTTTCTAAACAGTATTGTGAAGGCTCTGATCTCTATAATAGCACCTTACAGGCTAAATGGAACAGTGAGCACTTGGCTTAGGGGACTACTAGACAAAGATGTCAAATTGAGTATTTATTTTTTTGTTTTTCTTAAATTTTATTTTATTGAGATAGAGTCGGTTTACAGTGTTGTGTCAATTCCCAGTGTAGAGCACAAATTTTCAGTGATACGTGAACATACATAGATTTATTGCCGCATTCTTTTTCGCTGTGAGCTACCACCCGACCCTGTATATATTTCCCTGTGCTATACAGTATAAACTTATTTATCTATTCTATATATACTTGTCAGTATCTGCAAATTTCGAACTCCCAGCCTGTCCCTTCCCACCCCCCTCCCCCACAAGTAACCACAAGTTTGTATTCTATGTCTATGAGTCTGTTTCTGTTTTTTATTTATGTTCTTTTTTTTTTTTTTAGATCCCACATATAAGCGATCTCATATGGTATTTTTCTTTCTCTTTCTGGCTTACTTCACTTAGAATGACATTCTCCAGGGACATCCATGTTGCTGCAAATGGCATTATGTTGTCATTTTCATGGCTGAGTAGTATTCCATTGTATAAATCAAACTGACTATTCAAAATTTTGCTACTAAGACGTTCCATTGGGGGAAGCGGAGCTGGGGGCACAGACCCTCTCTGGGCCTGTTTTGCAACTTCCCGTGAATCCCTAATTCTTTAAAAATAAGAATTTAATGACAAAAAATTTTGCTGGTGCAGAAAACCACTATTCATATTTACACAGGGGGGTCAGCGTTTTGTTTTTAGTATGACTTCTTAAAGAACTCTAACAGCCTTAAAACGCTTCTTAACTTCTTGAGTAAAAAAAAAAATTGAGGGAAAAAAATCAAAATATTACGTTCAGACAAATACCTATTCTAAAATGTGTTTTGTGAAAATGAAGAACTTATTTGCGCAAACACTAGTAAGGGGCCATGTGACAGTTGACTTCCTTAATCTTAACCTTCCTAGCCACACATTTTTTTTTCTCTCATTCTTAAATTAAAAAAAAAAAAAGCTAACCATAAACTTAACAGGCTATGAAAATAAATGTTTGGTATCCAAACCCTTAAGTGTCTGGAGCGATAAATGCCTTCCTCTGAGTCTTGCCTGTTTTCAAAAGGCCTGCTACCAGGCTGTGCCCGTGACCCCGAAAACTCAAGGATGGCGAAACCCGGCACAGAGGTTAGAATGCCCTTCAAACCATTTATAAATCAAGGATCTCATAAATCCTCCCACTGTTTAAAGCAGTTATGTGCCTCGCAGTGCCTACGAGATAAATGATCATCTTTGAACTGTTAGCTTTTCCATTTTTGGTGTTTCTCGCCGCAAAAGCGGTTTATTTTTACTCACAGATTTAAAACAGCTTTAAAAATAACTTTCATGCGCTGCTGGGAAAGAGCCAAAAGCCTCTGGCACGTTCATCCCTGACCAGTCTGTTAGCGAGCAAACTGGCAAACGAGGGCAGAGAACTGGTGCATTTCCCGGGTTCCCTGTGAGCATCTGTGGGCCTTATTACCAACTCGTGAGGGATGGATGATGGCAGTCCTGGGGATGGGGCCCCAGGGCGAAGCAGAGGTCCCCGGGCGGGACCCGCAGTGGGTCTAAACCCATCACACGTGCACGCAGCACCCACCTGAAACAGCTTAAATAATTTCAGATCACATAGTAATTGAAAAGGAAACACGGATCCATTTCTTTTTCCCTCTCTCTTTAGAAATGGAGCCGTTGCTGAAGGGCCACGGGCGCCAGGCAGGGTGTCCATCCAGGGGACCACGAAGACACAGAGGCCGGGGCAGCGTGTGCGGCCATCGTGGCCATGTGAGCTTCAGCGACGGAAGGAGGGAGGCTGAAGGGGACAACAGATGAGGCGTGGGGCCGTCACCGCAGCCGAAACAGCACAGGAATGCACCAGCAGGATGCACAGTGAAATCGAGAACATTTTGAAAACGGACTCAAGGCCACACAGGAACAAAGTAACAGTAAGGAAAGCGAGGCTGGCTGTGGAAGGGCCCTGCCTGGACCCTGGGCGTCGGGGGGACATCTGGGCAGCAGCCCAGGGCACAGACCCCCAGTTAGGGGCGCCCCCCTCCCAAAGCACCCCTCCTCATCTACAGCACGGATCGTAAAGGTCACGGTGAAGGTCAGACGTCACAGGGCATGTCAGCATCACTTCACAGAGTGGCGGCGCCGAGCTCGCCTGGAACGTGCTCCGTCCTCCATGCAAAGCAGCTCATGTCATCCTCTCAGCAGCCCCAGCGCCATTAGCAGCTGCATCCCACAGCCGGGGCACCAGGACGCGCGGGGGCCTCTCAACTCGGCCAGCACGCCCTGCAACCCAGGGGGGCCTGGCCCAGGCCCCGTGCTGTGTGCGGGGGGCAGACCGAGCCTCCGTGAGTGACTTTTACCCCAAAACCCAGCAGCCTGGAGACTTTCTGGTATCTTTCCTGTTCTGTGTATGTATATTTCACACCCATGTTCACGCTTTGCTTTTCCTACTTATAAAATATTTAACATCAAATAGATGCTACTTAGATAAAAAGGTTATTTTTGCCTTTTCTGGAACACAGAAGTCAAGGACATCAAATGCTTGCAATGATCAGTCCTTGAATCACGGGTCTAATGCACTCCTTCGTCTATTATGATAATATGTAGGTTTGGAAAAATTATTGCTACATGTGATGATTTTGGACACACTTGGAACCAGTGGATGCTCGCAAACATCCACCTAAACGAAGCCTCTGCTTTGAGCGCAGTTATTCCAAAAAGCCCCGAACAGCCAGCACACATGGCTTTTCTGACTTCTGGTTTGCTGAGCCCTCATCACACCAAAAGTGTTTGCAGAGCCCTCGTCACCCCAAAAGTGTTTGCTGAGCCCTTGTCACTAAAAAGTGTTTGCTGAACCCTCATCACCCGAAAAGTGTTTGCTGAGCCTTCTTCACCCCAAAAGTGTTTGCTGAACCCTGATCACCTCAAAAGTGTTTGCTGAGCCCTCATCACCCCAAAACTGCTTGCTGAGCCCTCGTCACCCCAAAAGTGTTTGCTGAGCCTTCTTCATCCCAAAAGTCTAGTCAGTTCCAGGCAGAGGAAGCATCCTCTTTCTTTCTCTGAGTCAAGAAACCCCGGGACATTTTCTCCACTTAATTTTAATACATGACATAACACATTCCGCTTTACAGCCAAAAACAATAGGAAGGGACATGGATTCTCCAGGAGAATTGATTCTATACTAACTAGCAGGGTGGATCATTGATGACTGACTAGAAGCATCTGCGGCAAAATGACCCCAACCACAGAGGGCAGGACATTTGGGGGGCAGATGGAGTGGGAGTTGCCAGTGCAGGGGCAGGAGGGCAGCGGTCACGTGTGTCACCTGCCCCACAAGACATGTCCCCGCTGCCCATGCGCGGCAGGAGGTGATGCACGGGGATCCCCACCCAGAGCCGTCGGGGCCACGCCAGGAAGCAGAGGTGGGGACACGGGAAGCTCTATGCAGAACGGAACTGCAAAGGATCAGACTCTGGAAGGAAACCCATCTGCAGACACGCTTTCCCGAGAGGCGCATGGAACTGCCCGCACGCCCCACGGCTGCCTCCTCAGACAGGGACCAACTCCACAATTCCATCCTCTCTCCATCTCTGAGGTGCTGCTGGCTGAGCTGGCAGGGAGCTGGATGTCTCCTTTCAAAACCACTGGGTATGAATTAATGATCATCTGTTACTTTTGAAGCTAGTCCTAAACTTAGCGTCTTGACGGAGCATCCTGGGAAGAGGGTGTGTGAGGGTCATGAGATCAGGACCACGCACTGTTACCACACGATGTGGCCCCCACTGGTTCTCTTTTAATTAAAAATGCACCCCGCACGTGGTGTGCAGAAGCCACCAGCCTGCAGGCAGCCGCAACAGACCAGCACAGAGCTTCACCTGCGCTGGCCACCGCCGGCCACCTCCCCCTTGGCACCTTGATGACAGCATGCAAGGCTGGAAGAGGAACAAAGCCTGACCTCTTCCCATAATGCAGTCCAAGGAGGGGAAAAAAAAAAAAAAAGGAATCCTCAAAACTTGAAGAGAAAAACTCACTGCTGGCAACTGTCCCGACCGTGGCTCCAAACACCCCGTTCTCATTGGCTCCCAGGATGGTTCAGACTTGAACTTCTGACAACTTATTTCCCTGGCTGTCTGTCGTCTCAATGTTTTGTTTTTGTAACTGGGCAACATTATGATATTTCATAGCCGTTGCTCAACAATCTAAAAACCTGGCTTTTCGAGCCCTGACTTTTAAGAACAATTAACCACTTGAATTAACCACCCAAGTCTTCCATCCACCCGGGACCTCCTCCCTTACTGCGTCTCCCCCAAACCAGGCGCATCACGGACTTTTGCATTTCAACAAGAAATGAGTGTCTAGAGGCCAAAAGTGAAATGGAAAAGGGAGCAACTGCGCCTGACGGACTCTGTACGCCGTCCCGTGTCACCAAGTTTCTTCACTTTCTGCTCTGCCTTGGCTGGGCAGGTTTTGCTGATTGAAGGTGAAATGGCATGTCTTTTGCCCAAGTAACTTTTGCAAGACTCAGCTCAGTTAATGAAGTGGCCCTGAAGTCGACACACCAGGGAACCCATCACAGGCATCAAAAGTTACATGTTCTACCTATTTGGGGCCAATTAAAAGGTTTTCTTCTTATTAGCATCTTCCTGCTTATCCAGGTTTATTCCATTGCTTTTTTTTCCGCGTTAAAAATGGAGACTTTTGTCTTTTAGAATGTTCAGCCATTCTGTTTTTCAGATATAAACATTTCAGGTTAAACCTTTCTCATTACGATGATTCTGGTACATCTAAATGACTGGATATTTTGTTTTTTGGAATCGTTTAGTTCTAATTTTGGAAAAATCTCCGTCACAATTTCTCTAACCCACAAGTTATCAAGAAATGTATTTAAGCTCACAGCGAAAAAAAAAAAAAGTGACAGTGAATATATGCATATTCACATACAACTGAAAAATGGTGCTCTGCACTGGAATTTGACACAGCATTATAAACTGACTATAACTCAATAAATAAATAAAAGAATGTATTTATTTAAAATGTTCTAAACCGAAAGAATTTTTTACTTAACTTTTTTGTTAGTCTTCTACATAAATTTTGCTTATTTCTACCTGAGACTTGTTTTCCATCTTCTATAAATCTGTATCCACCGATTCACATTATATGCATTTTTTTTTTTGCTTTTTCCACTCAGCATTGTAAATATGAGATCTGCACACAATACTGACTGAAAAAGCAGTTCATGCGTCAATTGCTGGGTAATGTTCTATTGCATAAGAGTATCAGTTTGTCCGTTGCCTGTTGATGGCCATTTGTCTTGTTTCCAGTGTTTGACTATGGTTAATAAAATGGCTGTGAACATTTTGTTAGAATAAAAAAAAAAGTTACACATTGTCTCAGTGATGTGCCCAATGCCCACGTGGTCAGTGAGGAGCAACCATTCAACTTCTATGTAGAACTCTGGCCCATTTCACTTGATAATTTTGAAATGTAAATATGCTTTGGGGGGTATTTCTGCTAGAATACTGGAAAGTTTCCACTGTTAGGAAAAAATAACAACAACAAAAAAAGGTTCTTGGTTCTTTCCTTCATAACGGAGGAGAATGAACACCGTATCTGGGATTTCTTTCAGGAAAGCAGGTGTCTCTCCATCAGCGAGAGACCCGCCCACGGCCATGTCCCACGTTCCATCCATTCAACCAGCAAAACCCCTCCAAGCGAAACATTTTCATTTCTGTAATAAGGACAATGATCTCTCCCTAAAGTCAATGCTTCCAAGGATCATTCCAGGCAGAATGGCTTCATACAAAGGGTGTGATGGAGAGAACACGCAATCGTGGCGCGCACACTGTTTGTTAAGCGCGTCTCCCTTCGTAATAGCTTTTATACGCCCCCATGAACTGCAGTGTGTGCTTTATTTAAATCACAGAACAGATAAACAAGATTATCCTGTAGAGCACAGGGAAATACATACAAGATCTTGTGGCAGCTCACAGCAAAAAAGAATGCGACAATGAATATACGCATGTTCACGTATCACTGGAAAATTGTGCTCGACACTGGAAATTGACACAACATTGTAAACTGACTATAACTCAATAAAAAGAAGTTAAAAAAAATAAATCACAGGGGTGACTCTGGAACAGAACTGCATTATCACGTTTTGCCACAGGCATCGCTAACTTACCCAAGTGCTCCCTTGCCCCCTCTTTCTTTTCCTTCAGGTATTTATAGATCTGACAGATTTACATTCAGTGCACAACTCTTTAAAGTAGAATTATGCATTTGCAACTTCTAAAGTAAATGTTTTCAAGGCTCATAAATTCATTGCCTATGGGTTATGAAATTATAATATATATGAGACAACTCTTAAAAAAACGTTGTTATAACAGGAGGAAAAGTGGGAAAGGAAGAAAACCGAGCAGAAATTGGAAGGGGTTATTTAATACCAGTAACAGAAGTAGAACAGAAGTGTTGAGGAATATTTTGTTCATTTTTTGATTCACAAAATAGGACTGAAAATGGTACGAGGCATCAATCATAGCTAAAAAACCCAATGACATCTCAAAGGAGGAGTCAGGAGAGTCTGGGGGACATGTGATGCTGGCGTCAAGGACAGGGTGTTGTAAAGCCGGAAAAGCTCCCGGCACATCATTGTCCACCTGCCCCGTGACCGGGGCAAACCGCAGAATCACAGAGAGCCTGGGCCCCTCATCTTCAAACGTGGGTAATTATCTCCATCCCGTGGGGTTGTTAGGAGGCCCGGAAAGATGGATATTAAGGCATTGTGTAAACTGTGAAGTGCTCTACAAAGGCAAGGTGGTGTTATTATTATGACATCAATGTGTTTGCATCTAAATTATAGAGACTGTGTGCTTATTATCGACTTGCTTAAATAGGCATCTTGCATGCACTTAGATTTGCTTTTCATTTCATGGATATTTTCAGTTGGCAGGCGCCTTGGAACCATCCAGTTTATTTCACAGAAGTCGACACAGGGAAGCTGGATTCTAACCTGTGCTCTCCTCCTGTGACTGACAACAGATTATTGGGGAAAAAAACACACTAAACTCCAAACGAAGAAAGATTTTCAGCAGCACTGCTTCTCAAGGAATGATAAGCAAATATGCTTATTTGCATCAAAGATGATCATAAACACGGAATGTCTTTGACACTTTCTAACTTCAAAAAGTTATACAGTGTATCTTTGCAGTCACTTGTCAAAGTTTGTTATTATATGTCTTTGGTCAAAATTTTCTTTCTCTGCAAAGGTTTATTCATAACAGCTCCCCCTGCCCCCCCCAAAAAAAAGAAAGAAAAGAAGGAAGGACAGAAAGAAGCAGGAGGAAGGACAGATTAAGGGACGACGTTGTGCTCACTCATAAATACGTTCCATGCAGAAAGTCTACTGAAGAACCAGGAAATGGACAGAGAAACGAACCAGGAAGTAGCTACAAGGAAACGTTTCTGACTCTGCGCGAACTTTGTAGCAAATCAAAGCTTAGAAAAAGTTTCCAAAGGCCTCATATTTAAAGTCAATACCTCAAAACCCCACAGGTGATACAGTAAATGCTTCAATGACCACCTTTTTGCTTTTCTGTCATTCAGCTGAAATTAATCAAAGGTAGATGAACTTGAGAGTTCGAGGTTTTTTTTCCTTGTAAAAGATGAAAAAAATTTAACTCTCTAAGATTATGTTCAAATATATATTAGTAAAGGGGAAAAAAGGATCTTGCAAGTTAGTACTAGAACAAACTTAAAATCATTTAATTTATCTTGCTCAGCACAATTTTAACCATCTGTGATGGCTTCTGACAGATATGACGGAACCAGGAGATCCTGTGTAAATGCAAAAAGTATTGCAATGAAATCCTCCTACGGTTTTCAAGTATTCAGCGTTTGCTGGCAAATAAATGAAATCCGATTTTTGATATTAAAATATATGTATTTTTGCAAAACTTTCTGAAATTCCATTTACAATTGTAAGAAGTTTTCTGAGCACAAATCTGCCTGTCCTTCAGGACCTGCACAGATTCAAGAGATGATCTGTTACTATTCCAGACACTAAAGCAGTGACAAATTTAGGAGTAAGGGACAAAGAAACGAACACATGCAGAGTTTTTCTGCATACAAACGTCAGTTTGTCACGCTGGAAAGGCGACATGCAGTGCATCCATTTTTCTCCAAAACCCGGAGTAAAAGTGTCAACAGCTATATTTCATCCCCTGATCGTCTGCAAATGACCTCTGCGAGCGAACAGGTAAACCCGGGCAGTTTTCAACAGTGAATCGGGAAACAGAAGTCTCCTAATTCACAAGTGGGCAGCACTCAATTCATCTGAGAGATTTTCAGAGTTCATTGTGATTCAAAGTATTTATTGTGTCTAGAATTATTAGATTTTTTTTTTCATTCTCTCTTTGCTTTCTTTAGTAGGAGTTAAATAAAGGGTCTGACGAAGTCTTTTTTTTTTTTTAATTCACTACAAATCATGCTAATGGGGAGAATGTTAAAACTCTCAACTGTAACCCAGACTCGAGCTCAAGCCTTCACACATCTGATTACTTTTTCAACAAATGGCCAAATGACCATTCTAATTTTTAAGCATAAAACGTGTCATCTCTCAGGCACTTTACTTTCGACGTTGTACGTTTCCTTACGGTCATTTAGAAGACAAAGAAGGAAATACTTAAGCCTTAGCCTCTGCATTTATGGAATGACTGGCCAGGGCGAGCCCTGCAGAAGCACCCGCCCCCCCGTGACTTCTCTCTCCTTTCCTTTCCCGTGGAGACCGGGCAAAACCCCTCATTTTTTTGAGGTCCAGCTAAATGTGCTCTTTTTAAGACACTACGCAGTCACAGAGACACAAGCCACCCCCAGTCACATCTATGATGAGATGGTGAACTCTGTGCATCCGTCTCCCTGCTCAGCCCTGCAAAATAAAATGCATGACCTTTCAGGACAAGATCAGCTCGGGTGCACGTGCAGAGCCCAGCACGAACGAGCCGCACGAAGCCTGTTGTCAGTTCTCGAACCCTGGTGAGCGGCAGATGGTGGCCCGACCCCTGACACCCGACCCAGTGTGTCAGGACCCAGAACTGGGGATTCAGGGATGCGCATTTCCATCCAGTTCCAGGAGCTGCGACTGGTGTCTTGGAGCATCCTCCGAGAGCCACTGTAGTGGACTTTTCATGTACAAATTCATGAAAAAAAAATGCAACTTTGAGACTCATTTACTAAGGAAGATAAAACTGGTCCTGGATCCTGAGGAAGCTCATGAAATGAGCAGGGAGCCAGAGTAAGGGTCAGAGAACAGACTCATATTTAAAATCAGTACCTTAAAAACCCACAGGAGATACAATGAAAGCTTCAATGACCACCTTTTTGCATTTCTGTCATTCATCTGAAATTAATCAAAAGTAGATGAAATTAACAGTTCCAGAGGTTTTTTTTTTTTCTTTGTCAAAGAGGTGAAAAATTTCTTCTCTGCCACAAGCAAAATGCACACCACTTAATCCATTCATCAGGGAGTTTTAAAAAGTCCATGTGCCCCTCCTCCATCCTCCAGAAGTCCTGATTCAGACCGTCCGGGCTGCAGCAAAACATCCTTTTGTTCAGAAGCTCCTCGGTGATCCTATGGTACATTCAAGGTTCAAAAGCTACTTTTTTTTTTTTTTTTTTTAAAAAGAAGTCACATCCTAGTCTTTTTGGTTCAGTCCCCGATGTACAAAGGCAAGCAATCTGACGCTGTCTTAAGTAAGAAATGGAGGATCCCCATCTGAGGATCAGCATACAAGTATGATTCCCCAGGGACATGTATGCACATTATCACACATCAGCTGCTGATCACCACACCTACCAGGCTGCTAATAGCCACGCAGCCCAGTCCGAAAAGCAGCCGGTGGTTTAGGACCCAGCCAGGCTCAGTGTGGATGGTGACACGTGAGCACGACCCTGGCTGGGGCGAGTTGCTCGATGGCAAAAGGCAACAGGTGCATTAGAAACCACATCTCAAACCCAAGGCCGCCCTGCCCTTGGGCTTTTCCAACTGAGCCCTGCAAATTCCCCCGCCAACTGACCCCACTCCTCCTGGAGCATTTCCGGCCTCCGTGAATGGATGCGTATCTGTCCAGGCTCCCAAGTCAGAAGTCTGCACGTCACCCCAGGAGCGTCCATTTCTTATACTCAGTGCATGTAATTAGCCATCAGCTCTACCCCAGCCCGAGTCACTTTTTCTGCATCCTCACGGCTGCTGCTTCATTTCTCCCTGCAGGAGTCACCGATCTCCCCGAGGTCCCCTGTGGCCTCGATGACCCATTCCCCACGCTGCTGCTAAGAGCCTTCATTCTGAAGCACCGAACACATCATGCCGGGTCCCAGCTTAAAAGTCCACGGGGACCCTCCCGTCACACATAGCTGTCTGTGGACTGCAGGCTGACCACCCGCCCCTCTCTCCCCATCACACATCACACCAAATAACCAGTGCCCTTCAGAGCTCCGCTACCACTGGTACTTCTACTGGGGTGCCCTTCGCTCTCCAGGGTAGCCCCCCCAGCTCTCCGCAGGCTCCCATCTGGGGCTGTACCCGGCGCCCTGCCCAGGCAGAACTCAAAGCAAAGACCAATTCCAGAAGACTTCTTCTCCCTCTCCGGAATCCATCATTGCTTCCTTGCCTTGTTATCTACAGATCTCTCTTCCCCGCCTCGACGTCCAGACACTTAAGGGCATGTACAGAGTCAGGTTCATTCCTAGAGGTCAAAATGTGGACGGAACGGCACAAGTCGCGCACCATGGCTCGAACGTACAGGAAAAAAATTGCAAATTAAAGCTAAAGTTGCAACAGGTAGTAACACGTGTCCTTGTATTTGCTGGAAGAACACTACTGGTTAATGAACGAAATTATTTACACTGAATCAAGCCTGGGTTGCTGGTCCAGTAGTAACAGGTCCATGTGCGGCTGCATCGAGGACTGTGGACAAACATTCTCATCTAACCGTCAGTCCCCTCAACTGCTATTCGAGACTCTTGGTAATGACAAGGTCCAGATAGATTCAGAAAGGAGGTAGACTAGATAGACAAGATTATCCTGTAGAGCACAGGGAAATATATTCAAGATCTTGGGGCAGCTCCCGGCAAAAAAGAATGCGACAATGAATACACGTATGTTCACGTATAACTGGAAAATTGTGCTCTACGCTGTAAATTGCCACAACATCGTCAACTGACTGCAACTCAATAAAACAAAAATGTTAAAACAAAAGGAGAAAAGGAAAGATACTCGGCCTCGGGGTCTTTCCATGAGAACCCACCACAACGGGATGGAAGGTGGAGCAAAGAAGGAAATTCTACCCCACACTCCAGCTTTCACAGCCCACTTTCTTAAGCGGGTAGGAGTTAAACTTATTTTCGGTAAATGCAATTCACAGATGCTCTGGCAACAGCGCCAGACATTTGATATCATATAACTTCAGTGTCTTCAGAGATTAAAATGTCAGGTCCAGTGCTGAGCTCCTAACAGGGCCAAATAAACAAGTCACCACTGCTCGCTGGCCCCAGCCACCCCTCCCGCCCCAGCTGGCTCCGGGAACTTTCTGGACAACTGAGCAAATGTGTCCATCTAAACGAGCGAGAAGGAAGCTTGGACCTGATGAGTGTGAAAAAAGTGAAAATTTCAGTCAAACCGGTTATCTGACATCAGACTCAAAGCCTGGATCCTTGCCCGACTTCAGGCTCCTGCCCGTGGGCCGGACAGCAGACGATCCTTAGGTGTCATGCAAAGACACAACTGTTGGAATTTTCTTAGAAAAGACAGTCTTTCAGGAGGAAGATGGAAAAGAAGGTATGGGCAGAAGCTCTGAGGCAGATGACAATGATCTATGCAAAGAAGCTAAGGTGTGAGTTCTATTCTGTGTGCGCTGATGGCTCAAAAATAAAGCTGTAATATGTAGAACAGATAAACAAGATTTTACTGTAGAGCACGGGGAAATATATACAAGATTTTGTGGTAGCTCACAGTGAAAAAAATGTGACACTGAATATACGCATGTTCATGTATAACTGAAAAATTGGGCTCTGCACTGGAAATTGAGACAACACTGTAAACTGACTATAACTCAATAAAAATAAAAATTAAAAAAAAAAAAGCAGTGATAATTAGCTGAGAGCCAAAATGCTTCTTAGCATCATTTCAAATGTCCACAAGCGACAGAAGGAAACAAAATGGGATTTGCTCAGCACAGATCTGAGGGGCAGAACTGAGTACCCCAGGTGTCCTTCAATATGCCGAGTGTCCCCAACATGCTGATCACCCCCAGAGCAGGGATTGGGGCACCAGCGTGGGGCTGTCTTAGCTGGCTTGCTGTCCCCCGTCCAAAAAGCTTCAGACATTAGCTGCTGGTCCCGAAGCTCAGATCAAAGGAAAAACAAAAGAGTGTTTTCTTTTTAAACACGGCAGAATCCTTCCCCTTTACTGACACCACCTCTGAAAACATTTCAAAACACGTTAGGGCCGTCACGTGGATCAAGGCTGATTACGTAGCACAAAGGATTCTGGCGATCGGCATTTGCAAACTTCAGGGTAAGTTTCTGAAAGTTTATGGACTATGAAACTGAATATACGAAGCTTGACATGGCAGCCCCAAGCTGATGGAAGCCACCAGTAGGTTCCCGCTGGACGGAACTACACGGGTGTGGACACACAACAGACACACAGACCCTGGTCCCTTTTCAGGTCTGGATGGCAATTTACTGACACTTAACCAGTGGCTTAAAGAACCACACTGCAAACAGCAATAGAAACCATTAAGCTTTTGTTGACCCTGCTCCTTTTAACTCACAATGTCTGGCACATTCTAGAGACTCAGTAAATACTCGCTGAATTGAGAAATGAGGACGCAGAGCCTGGAGCTGGTGAGGGACATGTCCAGCTTCACCCAGAGCTGGGATGAGCACACAGGCCTCCTGGCTTCCAGGCCAGTACGGGGAGGGTTTCCTCAGATCCGATCTCCCCGAGTCTGTCCCTCTCGACACAGCCAGATCTGCTGAACCAAGCATGTCCCCAGAGGCAGGTGGGCTGGGCTGAGGATCCCTGATGCCCTCCTTGGAATACTATCCGGATGGCTTCCAGAGCAGCATTTTCTGTTTTGCAAGGGCAAGGGGCTTGCTCGACCTCCCTCCAGCCATCTCCAAGATCGTGGCTGGCTTGGTGACTTAACTCCCCCACCAAAGGCACGTCCTGAGGAACTGGGAGCAGGAGTCCAGACCACCGGGCAGGGAGGTTTCCCATCCCCGGTCCCCTGCCTCCCCGCCAGCATCTGACATCAGGCGCTCACACCTCCCACCCACCCACCCCAGGACTCTCCAAAAAGCAGAACTCACACGAGACAGTGCAGTCAGGTGGTTGTGGGGAGGCTCTGAGGCCAGACGGTCTGAGCTTGGACTCGGACCCTGCCTCTCGCTGGCTGAGGGAAAGTCACCTCACTTCTCTGTACCCCAGTGTCCCCGTACACAGGAGTACCCTCCTCGATCTGTTGGCAGAAGGGCTAAAAAGGACACTTAGAGCAGTGACAGACGGGACACATGCAGGAAGGACAGCCGTTCCATCTCTTAGAACCGAACAAATCTCTCTAAAAGGATGACGTTTTGGAATAAAACTGACCGACTCCGATCAATACCTTTAATACTTCGTGTCACCAATCCGCCCCTTACATCTCAGTCTCTTTATGTAACTTCACCCGAATGGCATTCGCTTGCCTCCTCTCACTATTCTATTCAGGAGCATTCTGTTTTAAACAAATGGAGGACTAACAGGCAAATTAAGTGGTATTTATATTTTTCTTAGAAACAAATCTCCAAGCAGTAATGGCAGTGTTTGCAGGCGAAACAGCAAAAGGCGGGGGACATTTCTGACGTGAGAAAAGGGATCTCTGGAGGCGCTCCAAGGGTTTAATTTAAAACAAGGATGGGGTCCCTCTGCCACCTGTTGCCAGGTGATTCGGGAGCAGGACCACAGCCTCCCCGGCTCCCAGCAAGGCACAGGGGAGCCCGTCTGACTCCGGGGAGGACAAACTTTCAGCAAAAAGACTGACCCCTTATTACTGAAACCATCCCCCACCTCCTCTCTCCCATATTTTGCAAGATTGTTAAAACTCCAGACGTTCCAAAAGACAGTCTTTACATTGGCAGGTGAGCCTTCCTGAGATTTTACCAGCCTCTTCTCTGTTGCCAGTAATTCCCAAACCTGGCTGCCCGACCGAACGACCTGAGGACAGCTTTTTAAAAAAAAATCCAGATGGTCAAGTCTCACCCCAGACCAATGGAATTAGAAAGTAGGTGGGAGGCGAGGGGGGGGGGGGTTGGAGCCAGACACCGGTTTCTGTTTCGTTTCAAATCCCAAGGGATTCCAATTTGCAACAAAGTTTGGGAACCACCTTTATGCCTTCGCGCTCCCCCCGCCCCCACCCCAGCAAACGCACTCAGCATCAAACCCAGCTCCCTGTGCCAATGACCTCAACTGCAAGTACAGACCTGACGCTCGGAACCCGGCTGCTCGATCTTGAAATTGTGCAATTAAACCTTCCGAGGCATGTTTCTCATGTCAAGTGGGTTTATGGTCGGTAGTCACGAAGCCAGACTCGCTCATGTTTGGTCTGGACATTTGGCACACGTGAACCATGGACATCAATCCTTTTTTTTTTTGTTTTGTTTTAATTAAGTTTAATATTTTGGTTGGCCTAACATCAAATTCTTCTAAAAGCTAAAAGACACATCCCAGAGAAAGGCTCTGGATTTCGAGTTGGAAAGCTTGCTGTGAGCCTTATTTTGAAGCCGTGCGGATCCGGCCAGGAGGGGTTGTGCCCTGGGGCGTTCGCACTGGGACCTGGCTGTCCCCCCCCCCCCACGGCGGTCCCACCGCCCTGTCCCCCCCACCCCCGCAAAACACACACCGCGAAGCCGGGACACGCGGCCAAAGGGCTGCAGGCGGGGGCGGTCCCGGGAGCCCCGGGAAGCGCCCCTGATGGGAGCCCACCCACCCGAGGGGCGCGGACGGCCGGGGCCGCTCAGGGCGGCGGGGGAGCCGCGGAGGGGCGATGTGGCCCGCCCCCTCGTGCCGAAGAGGGGCGACCTCCGCCCCCCCCCGCCCCGCAGCACAGGTGGCTGGAGCCCGGGAGGAGGGCTCGCGGGGTCGGGGGAGCCGGGCCCGGGGCGCGGGGCGCGGGGCCGCGCTGTTCCCGTCCCGTGGGTCCGAAGGGGCGGGAAGGACCCCGCGGGCCCGCGCCCCGCGCCCCGAGGGCTCCGCCGGGCCGGGCCGCCCCGCGGAGGGCAGGCGATCGGAGGGGACAGCGCGCTCCGGGCGCCCCCGCCCGCCGGCCCGGAACCGGGGCGCCCGTCCCTCCGCGGCCCGGCCCGGCCCGGCCCGGCCCGGCCCGGCCCGGCGGCCCCGGGGCGGGGGCCAGGACGGCGGCGCGGGCGCCCTTACCTTTCTTCTCCTCCAGCGCCGGACTCGCCTGGAAGTGCGCGGCCAGCAGCGCCAGTAGCGCGGCGCGGCCCGCCCCGGAGCGCCGCATCGCGCGGGGCTCCGCACTCCGTGCGCGGGACGCGGGGCGGGGACGGCGGGGACCCGGCGGGGGGACGCGGCGGCGGGCGAGGGCTCTCGCGCGGGGGCCGGCGGGCGTGCGCACCGAGCCGGGGCGGAGGCTGCGCGCGGCGCCGGCCGCCCGGACGTCTAGCTCGCGGGGGCGGGGGCGCGGGGAGGCCGGGCTGCCGGGGGAGGGGGAGGGCCCGGGGGGGGGAGGGCCCGGGAGGAGGGGCGGAGCCGGGCGCGGCGGGAGGAGCGCCGGCCGCCAGGACTCGGGGCGGCGGACAGCGGCGGCGCTCCCCGCGCGGGTCCCCGCGGACGCGCCGGCCGGGCTCGGGGGCCCCGCCTCTGCCCGGCGACGGTTGCCCCGGGATTCCCGCTTCCCCTCTTCCTCCAATTTGCGGAGCAAGCTTGTGCCACCTTCGGGCAAAGTGGCCGACCCTCAGGCCCAGGGCCGGAGAATGGCACAGAGGGGTGAGCCACCGGTTTATTCCAACGCCTCCGAGCACCCCGGGATCCCAGTGAGGGGGCCAGAGGGTGGCCAAGGCGTTCGCAGCCGGGCTGGGGTGGGCCCCTGGTTTCTAAGATGCGCCCTCACATTCGAGGCTCCTTTCAAGGATCCTGGAAATCGGCTGAAATAAGGACACCCAACTCTTGGCACAGAGGCGGGCCTTGGGCAAAAGTTTTTGAATGAATGCGTGGGCATCGAAGGAGCCCGCCGCGTTTCATCTGCCTGGAACCAGTCAGGGATGCTTGGAAAGCAGATTTGTGCGGTAAATCACTCTAAATAAAGTCAAGCGCTTAGAATAAAGATTTAACACAGACACGGCCTAGGTGCCCCATGCCCACTGCCCAACCACCACGCGGTAAGTCAAACGGGAAAACCAGAGAAACCCACCGAGGGCTCGGCCGGAAGAAACTCGGGCTTTCTCAGGCTGTGGGAACTTTGTAGCTAAATTCCTTCAGCACCCGTCCTCCTGCAGGACAGATGTCCTGGTCTGTCTCCAGCCGGATCTCCTCTCTTCACAAGATCCACTGTGACATTCAGGCGGGTTCAGCTCTGGTCTCCCCGCTGTTCAATCACAAACCTGCAGTCAGTTGGGTTAAAGCAGGACCTTTCCTATGGCGACGAGAGCTGAACTTGGCATCCTTCCTTCCCAGACAGCAAGTTCGGAGCACAAGGCTTCTCACCGGTGGTCTACAGAAGCTGGAGTTTCTCCTCCGAATTTAGAGTCATTTGCTTCTTGGTTTTAATGAATCAGGACGACCAGTGAGCCCCTGGGTGAAGAAGATGGTGTAGATTCTGCAAGCCATGGCTTTGGTCCCCTCCACGTACTCCAAACAAGGACTTAAAGGGGTTTGTAAAGGAACACAGACGCAGGAAAGCATTGCCTGCGGAAGAAGGGCACCCGAGGCACACAGCAGTGCAATGCAGGATGCAGCCAGGCTGTGTCTTAAAGCAGATCTGCTCACAGAAGGGCCACGGCCTCGGCCCTAAGCCTTTGTGTGGTGGCGCAAATCATAGTGTCCGTGTGTTAAAACACCAAGCCACTGAAGCTGTAATGACTTTTTCTTTACCGAGTAATAGTCATTTTACAATGTTGTGTGAATTTCCAGTGTCGAGCACAATTTTTCAGTTATACATGAACATACATATATTCATTGTCACATTTTTTTCACTGTGAGCCACCACAAGATCTTGTATATTTCCCTGTGCTGTACAGGATAATCTTGTTTATCTATTGTATATACACCCGTCAGTATCTACAAATTTCAAACTCCCAGTCTGTCCCTTCCCACCCGCCGCGCCCTTGGCAACCACAAGTTTGTATTCTGTGTCTATGAGTCTGTTTCTGTTTTGTATTCATGTTCATTTGTCTTTTGCTTTTTTTTTTTTTTTTCAGATTCCCCACATGAGCGATCTCATATGGTATTTTTCTTTCTCTTTCTGGCTCACTTCACTTACAATGACATTCTCCAGGGACATCCATGTTGCTGCAAAGGGTGTTATGTTGTCATTTTTTATGGCTGAATAATATTCCATTGTATAAATACACCACAGCCATCTGTTGATGGACATTTAGGCTATTTCCATGTCTTGGCTGTTGTAAATAGTGCTGCTATGAATATTGGGGTGCAGGTGTCATCCTGAAGTAGGGTTCCTTCTGGATATATGCCCTGGGTCATACAGTAAGTCTATTCCTAGACTTTTGAGGAATCTCCATACTGTTTTCCACAGTGGCTGCATCAAACTGCATTACAATGACTTTTTAAGACTGCGCAGGAATTGGTAATGTGCATAGACAGAGATCAGGGTTGTCACTAATTCCTTCTTTGTGATTGGCAGCAACAACTTCTAGGGTGCGACCTCATCAGAGCATGCTTCCCGTGACCCGATGGCACCTCAAGAAGCAGAGCTTCGTGAAAACTGTTACTCGAGGAGACAGCCTGGCACTTCAGGCGCACGAGCCATTATGGGGTTGGTCCCAGTGACTGGACAGGAGCCGGCGGGCCGAGCATCCTCCTGGGACACGTGTGTCAACTTTGAGTTTCTCCTCTGAGCCTGTGATGTGAAGGGTGACATTCAGGGTGATTTTATGCTCTTTGACAGGCGCACAGAGTGCACTCATAAATGTGTTACTTGTTACGTGAAAAACTGGCTGAGCCTGCAGGAATGGCCTCCTCCCGAGAGAACAGAGCTTCGCTCAGCCTGGGCCCTGCAGAGAGGATCCTGGGGCACTCAGCTTCTGCAAACCTCTTCAGAGACGAGAAACTAGTCATCAGAGGAGGAAAAAAAAAGTTTCTTAAATTAACTCTTAAATGAGAATTTAATCCTTTTTAGAAGGACATGGCAGCGGATCCCCTGAAACCACATGCCCTGTGGAAGGGGAGGGGATGTTGAGGTTGCTCGGCGGGGTGAGGATGGGAGGCCTTCAAATATTTTAAGTTCCATTTTAGGCGAAAGGCATTTGGCCACCTGTCCTCTCTGGCCTTTGAGGTCAAAGCAAAAATTAAAGAGGGAAAAAAACACCAGAGTTGCAGATTTCAGAGTTTTAAAAATCTTATTTTATAAACTAGTGGAGTGAGCTGCTTCTGAGTGGGGTGTGTTTCTCCATCCTTCGATTCTTATGCAGAAGCGTTACTAAGGGTGGCTGTCAATTAAGGGCTGAACCAGACCCCTTCCCATCCTACAATTCTACAAGAACATGCATTTCTAAAAGAGGTTTCCATCTCAACGCACATGCACTCAACAGCTCTTCCAAAGATGTGTTTCAAGAAGACACAAGAATTACCACTGGGGGTGGGGGGGAGAACTCGGTAGCTGGGGGTCAGGAGTTGGAGGGAGACCAATTTTTCAAATATCTGTCCTTTTACACCTTTACAAGTTTGCACACTGAGCAGGCGTCACCTGCTTCTGGAAAAGAAAGGGTCAGTGACCTCAGCACCCTATACTGATGTTCTGGCAGGGCGCACTGTTTTCTTGGTTTCCTGTCCCTTTGAGTTGCTCTATTTGCATTTTTAAAATTGACTTATAGTCAATTTACAATGTTGTGTCAATTTCTGGTGCACAGCACAATTTTTCAGTCATACATGAATATACATATATTCATTTTCATATTCTTTTTTCCCCTTCAGCTACTACAAGATCTTGTATATATTTCCCTGTGCTGTACAGTAGAAACTTGTTTATCTATTCTATATATGCCTGTCAGTGTCTACCAATCTCAAACTCCCAGTCTGTCCCTTCCCACCCCGCTTCCCTCTGGCAGCCACAAGTTTGTATTCTATGTCTGTGAGTCTGTTTCTGTTTTGTATTTATGTTCATTTATCTTTTTCTTCTTCGTCTTTTTTTTTACACTCCACACATGAGTGATATCATATGGTATTTTTCTTTCTCTTTCTGGTTTACTTTACTTAGAATGATCTTCCCCAGGGACATCCATGTTGCTGCAAATGGCGTTATGCTGTCATTTTTATGGCTGAGTAGTATTCCATTGTATAAATATACCACTTCTTCTTTATCCAGTCATCTTTCGATGGACATCAGGCAACAAAAAGAAAGAAAAGGGATCCAAATTGGGAAAAAAGACATAAAATTGTCATTATATGCTATTTGCAGTTGCCTCTGAGTTGAGACCTAGCAGTGGCAGAATGAAAAGAAGCAGCTTCTTTTTTCAGGCATAATATGGTGGCACAAACGTGCTGAAGCCTCTGTTTGTCATTACTATACTCACCATTGCCATAGGTCACACTCATTCTTCATTATCTCTGGGGTTGAGGGCTGCATAATGCTCCGAATGCGGGATCGCACTTTGAAATGCTAGTTTCTGGCACTGGTGAGGTGTTTGCTGATTATGTTGCACAGGGGTCTTGTGGGAGGTTGCTGGAGGCTGCACACTGCTTTGCCCACGTTAAGGGTTTAAACTCACATAATATTTTATCCAAGGTGTCAGTACTCATTTCAGGGGTAATTAGAACTAGAAATTCCACCTGGAGGTTTTGCCTGGTGGCCTGCAGACCAAGTTCCGGATGTAGATGTGGTTTTGTGGGGCCCACTGAATATTTCTTTTAATTGAATTAATAGCAACATTAAAAAAAAAAAAACCCAGAAGATTTAATATTTCAAATGTGGGTTTTGTGTTTCTTTTGAAACTTTGGAAGTGCTGGCCAGCTGGGTCTGCTTTCCCGCAAGCTGGCGTTGTCCCCTTCCAAAAGGACACTAGGTCTCCAGCTCATGGCAGTGCCACTAAGCCTGATCCACCAGTTCGCGGGGCTTGCTTGTGTGGGTACCAAAGGCATTAGCGTTTGCAGCCTCACCTCCCTGATTAAGTAATGGTACTGCCACTTTTTACATACGGTTCTCAGCTCGCATTTCCTCTCACACCTCTCATCCTTTTCCTGTTCAATGCATTCCCATCCGTCTCCTACGTGTGCAGGTGTATTTGCTGAGAAATTTTGGTCCAGAGGCCATAATACGTTGTATATCATGACAGACCTCACTTTAAATTAGCATAGTTCAAATGTGGAATCGCATAAAAGGGCAGACGCTTATCATGGCTCCTGATTATACCATATTGTTATTATAGTTGACATTCTTTATGCATAGAATTTGATTTAACCAATTAAAAACTGCTGGGGAGATGGCTTCACTGGGGAATTCTACCCAACATACAAAAAAGAACTTATACCAATCCTTCTCAAACTCTTCGAGAGGATTAAGGAGGAGGGAGCACTCCTGGATCCATTCTATTAAGCCACCATCACCCTAACCCAGGCAATAGAAATAAAAGCAAAAATAAACAAACGGGACCTAATTAAACTTACAAGCTTCTCTGCACAGCAAAGGAAGACAAAAAGACAACCTACGGGATGGGAGAAAATTTTTGCAAATGATGAAACCGAAAAAGGCTTGATCTCCAGAGTATATAAGCAGCAAATACGACTTAATAAGAAAAAAACAAACAACCCAATCCAAAAATGGGCAGAAGACCTAAACAAGCAATTCTCCAAGAAAGAAATACAAATGATCAAAAGGCACATGAAAAAATGCTCAATATCACTAAGTATCAGAGAAATGCAAATCAAAACTACGATGAGGTATCACCTCACACCAGTCAGAATGGCCATCACTCAAAAGTCCACAAAAGACAAATGCTGGAGAGGCTGTGGAGAAAGGGGAACCCTCCACTGCTGGTGGGAATGCAGTTTGGTGCAGCCACTGTGGAAAACAGTGTGGAGATTCCTCAAAAGACTAGAAACAGACTTACCATATGATCCAGCAATCCTACTCCTGGGCATAGATCTGGAGGGAACTCTAATCCGAAAAGACACCTGCACCCCAATGTTCACAGCAGCACTATTTACAATAGCCAAGACATGGAAACAGCCTAAATGTCCATTGACATATGACTGGATAAAGAAGAGGTGGTATGTTTATACAATGGAATATTACTCAGCCATAAAAAATAATAAAATAATGCCATTTGCAGCAACATGGATGGACCTGTACATCATCATTCTAAGTGAAGTAAGCTAGAAAGAGAAAGAAAAATACCATATGAGATCGCTCACATGTGGAACCTAGATGGTGGCAGTTCCGGAGGGTCTGGGAGGGGGAGAACATTGTAGGTTAAAAATGATTCATGAGGTTAGAGACATCCAAGGTAAATTGCTCTTCTATTTCTGTAATGAAATGAAAAATGTGAAATTTCTGCACTTGTAAATTCTGTAGAACTGAGCCACAAGAAAGCCTCAGGTTAAAACTTTAGACATGAGAGGGACCTCAGAGATGGGGCCCTGCCATTTCGTAGGTGACAGGTAAACACCTTGACCAGACGAACTGTTTCAGGGAGAGAGGAAGGATTAAAAAGAATAGTTTCTTAATAAAATAAGACACACTGGAGTTTTCAGGGTTGTTAGCAATTTTATTAAGATTCAGAGTGGAAAACAGCATTTACTCGGTACTCCCTGAGTCCAAGGTAGCTGGGAGACAGAGGTCGGATACCAGTCCTTGCCTTCAGCTTGTGAAAGGTTATCCAGACCAACCATATGTATGTGTGTGTGTGTGTGTGTGTGTGTAAGAACGGGAACCTTTCTATGCCCTCTCATCCACCAATTTCACTAATTTCTCACTGCCGCCAAAAAATAGGATGTTTTACTATTCCACTAGGGAAAAAAATATATATATTTATACGTAACTGGGATCCCCAGTGCCTGCATTTAGGGAAATTGCTGTGTCCTTGGAGATCCGTGAGATGTTGTGATGGAGGCATTTAGTTTTGTCACCTGCTAAGATCATTTGGCAAGTGCAGACTGCCTTTCCTTCTTAGCAATCTCACTTGTGGCCAGTGACTTGCAGACCAGTGGAGAAAGGCAGGGTGTGTCCTGGCCCTCGCGCACCCCCGCCCCAACCATGGGACGATGGTACTTTCCTGTCTCTGGAAATCAGCCTTGGTCAAGGGAGAGACAGTGCCACTTCTGGGCAGACTCGCAGAAGCAGGGTCCACTTCCCCTCTGTCCCGGTTGGTGACAGTCTGGAGGGTGGCTTCGTCCTCAGCCTGGGCCTGGAGGGAGGGTGATGGCAGGGGGTAGACCCTTCAGCTGGTAACGTCTACACCGCGGACAGGAGGTGGCCTTTGTTAGGGCTACCTGGATGCTCAAGTTGTTTCTTATTCCATTAAACCTTGGCATCCCTTAATTTATACAGGAAGGCCTTCAACCCCGAGTTAAATATTTAAATGATACATATGACACATATATTAAATGATAAGCGATACATATATTAAATGATACAGATTTAAATGATATATATTAAATTACGTATTTTATGTTTGATATGTAAGCATTCATACATATATACGTATATTATACACACACATACATACACACATATATATTTGGGGGGGCGTTATGAAGTAATCAAATGAACGGAAATCTAAAAATCGCCACTATCTAAATGTGACTTCGAGTACGTTTAATTTAGTCAGTCTTCCCAGTCACAAGCGTTAGCTTTTGTCCCTGTAAATGGTCATTCATGCTTGCCACACGGGATGGCTGGGACCTGAATTGTTTGTAGGCAAAGCACCCAGCAATTGACAGAAAGCGGTGTGTGCATGCGTTTTGGGAGCTGCGGGCTGTGTACTTAACATTCTTTCATTTCCCCGGAGATTTTCGGAGCCTGCCTTCCATGCGGACAGAGCAACAAACAAAACAGATCGTGGGCTCAGCTCCGAGACCCGCTGGGGGAGCGCAGACCCCATTCGATTTACCCTTCAGTTAGTCTCATGGTCATACAAACAAAATAAACCTAGAGTTAATCATTAACATAAAAAAAGACCCCTTCAGCCTCTCCAAGGCACAAGTTAGCAACAACGATTTTTTCCTCCCCCTGTGAGATTTCTAATTATGAACTTGGAGGACCCGAGTTGTTCCTCGCCTTCAAAAGATCTGCTATTTGCTGCGGCAGCTGCAGGCGGGGAAATGGGCAGTGACCGTGCTGAGCTGGCGCCCGCTGCGCCCAGCCGGGTCTGCAGGTGCCCGGAGCCCCGCGTCCCAGCTCACGCGGGGCGGGGAGGATGCGCGGGGCGGGGAGGATGCGCGGGGCTGGAGGAGGATGCGTGTAGCCGTGAGGATGCGCGGGATGGGAGGATGCGCGGGGCGGGGGGGAGGATGCGCGGGGACGGGGCAGGTAGCCAGGAGGATGCGCGAGGCTGGAGGAGGATGCGCGTAGCCGGGAGGATGCGCGGGACGGGAAGGATGCCCAGGGCTCCGAGGGCGCGGGCCCGGCTGCGAGTCGGCCTGCGTTGGGATGAGGGGTGGGTCCCGGGTTTCTGCCCGCCCTGCGTCTGGTCCTCCTTGGGTGGTGCTGCCTGCGAGGGGCTGCTCTCCGATTTGGCCAGAGGTGATGGTTGACCCTTCAGTGTGATTTTGCAAATAAGCATTTCTTGGGCGCTGCGTCTTTTTACTGTTTTGCACACCCCCCTCCCCACTTTTGTGCTCTTAAAAAAAAAATCTTTCACTTTTAAATGAGGGTTTGGAAGCAGGACTAGCGGGAGAATTGGGGTTTGCCTGATTTGGGAAGGCCGAGGGAGGGGAATATTGGCTAGTTTTTCTTACTCCTTCTTTTCTGAGACTTAGGGATATTTCTCGAGTTTGTTTTTCTAGCAGGAAGCCAGATCGCCTGCAATGCCTCGCGCCCAGCACCTGCCACAGAAAAAGGAGGGCCCCAGGTCTCCGGGGAGCTGGCAGGGGCTCTCTGCGCGCGGCTGGGAAGGAAGGAGCAGGGCTCAGAGCAGCCAGCTCCGCAAGGCCGACCCCCACCGTGGAGGCTGCAGCTCATCGGCCCAGCACCAGACTCCTCTCCTCCCTAACTCCCTAAAGGTGCCGTTTCACTGGGAGGCTTTGCACAGGGCTGGGTCTTTCCTAGGCGCACGGGAGTCGCGGGCCTCCTTCCACGGTGCGGGCTGTCACCCTGGGCATCAGTGTCCTCCTGGCTACTAAAGTTAGCTGGCTCTCCTAGAAGTGGGGCCGGACACACCTGGTCCTTTGCACACAGTGCTGACAAGTCTGCAGGGAGGTGCCACGTGGTAACCTGGTCGCCCCCCCCAACCCCCACCGCCACCCCATACACAGTCCCTCTGATCTGATTATTTGACCAAAGCTAGAACCCTCTAGAAGAGATCCACGGCTTCTAGAGGAAACAAACAGCCCTGATCTGAACCTGCTGAGAGGCGGAGCTCTCACCTGCTCCCTGTCACCTGGTCTGGGCAGCTGTCACTCTGCAAGCCCTCCCACAGGTCAGCTGGCAGTGTCTACTGGAGCGGGACACCTTTTTCTAGCCTTAGGACACCTAATGACCCCATGGATGTGGATACAGAGTGAGATAAATTCTGCGGCATCAGCTTTCATGGACCAATATGATCAGCGACGGGCGCACGTGCCCCTGAACCTAAGGGGGCCTCGGGGACAGAAAGAAGCTATATTCTGGAAAGTGCAGGCCCTCTGCTTTATGTCAAGTTCCAGCTGCTCGCAGCTCCTGCAGGCATTCCTGGGCTAGGATTCCGGCCAGGAATTGTTACTTGA